>NW_007380564.1:0-6714 GCF_000475195.1 Diaphorina citri
GTTATATTTGGACATCTTGGAGAACAAAGAAACTAAGAACTCAAAATGCACAAACGCTCAAAGTTGTATTTTACTTAGTTCGATATTGGCGGATAATGTGGAGATAGGTACCTATGAATACAGATACCGATGAAGTTAGTGTAAACAAAGGATTGCAATGATTGGAAGGTAGAAACTGACCAAAAGTTCATTACAATCTGCCTTACATTAATTATGTCTTTGAAAAATTTAGTAAAGTTGCTGTGTTTTTAACCAGGTTGTTCTAAATCCAGATATTAGATTTCGATGATAGGAAAAGTCTCATCATCTTACGACAACGCAAAACATCCTTACAGAATATCAACCGTTTACCAAACATGAAGACTTTTCAATAACTAAACGTCAACTTCCAACACCACTTTGTCCTTAAAACTTGGATGAGGAATAGGAATTTATCATTCCTTTTACTTTCAAAGACGTTTCGTTTAACTGCAATATTTCTTGTTTCTTCATAATCCACGTTTACCTTTTTACATGGTTTTACTTGAAATCTCTGTTTACTTTTCAGTTCTCTTTATATTCTGGTTTGTATTCTTTGGCATCACATACAGTTTTGTTATTTGCATTTTTGAAAGGATAAAACCTTTTCATATTCTCTTTTCCCGCCTTTGCAAATCCTTGATGTCTTCTTTCAATAGATTCATGTGGAAGGTCTTTTCTAACTGGATGCTGATCGTGGTTGGTGGTAGGTATTTTGTTTCGGTCTTTTTAGTAACCTGACAGAGATGTGTCGAATTTGGTTTAATGTAAAGCACAGAAGGGAAGGGATTCACATGTTTTCCATTATTTCAGATTCTAAGAATAGAACTTCATATCAGTGTCATTATTTTTTAAATAAGGATTCCTGAAAATTCCGAGTACAAGATGAAAAGTGTTTTATGCAAAATACGATAAAGCAGGGTAAAGGGATCCATCGTATTATCGTAACCTACTGTGAATAAGTCTTACTACATTCTGAATGGTTTAGCAAAGAGATCAAATTTGGGAAAGTTACCTTGTAGTAAACTTGCAAATAAAAGAAATGGATTTTTTACCTTGAGCAAATGTGTAATCCAATAATCCAACATTTAGGAACAAAATACAGTAGAACACCAACACACTAACACTATCACAAATCACAGGGCACTTCTTAAAATTAGTAAATCTAGCTAAATCGAACTTCATTTTCACATCATAGGAAAATTTGTTAGGTGAAATATGGATCTATTAAAAAATAAATACAGAATATCTAAACTAATTGATTTAATTCTAACAGATAAACATTTTATTTATTTCAAAGCATGATTAAATATTTATTTAACTTTTATTTTGGTAGAAAAAATTGACATACGTTGTTTTAGCACATATTAAAATTTAATATTTCGCAATATACGTTGAATGATCACTCACACGTTACCCTATCCGAACTCTGCAATAGTTGAAACCAAACTGGGAACTGGTTTGCTAGGTAGTTGGTGATTTGGTAGACCAAAGAACCAGGTAACTATACAAGAAGTAAAAGTAAAAATACAACATGTTTCAGTAGGTGGCTCGGCTTCTGAGGTTCCAGTCTATTTGGATTGTTTCCTTTGTTCGGTTTGAATCTTTTGTCTTGAGCCGCGGTAAGATTTATTTGTTCTTAACTTCAATTTTTATTGGCATATTGGTACCGAATCGATTTGATGACCTCCCGGCTACAAGGACCAACACCCGACTTCTCACCATAAAGAATTTAAAATAAATAAGACCCAACTTCCCGAGTCATACTGTTTTTATTACAATTTCAAATACTTGGTGCTAGAAATTAAAAGGTTGAACTTGCTCATTTGCTGTTTGTCCTATACTTTCCATTAAAACCTGATTTTGTAATTAGAAATGACAAATTTCAAGTTCATTTTGTCTGGTGCTAGGACTTAGTATGAGAGTTGGATGTCTTGAGGGCTCCAGAAGTAGACTTACAAATAAGGTAAATACTAGTCCTCATAGTCATCTTATGGGTTCCTAATTCTTGAAAATATAATTGCCTACTTAGAAGGTATACGAGTAATAACCAATAACTTACATTCTGTATCTTGTACGTAGTGGTGTACGAATACATACATACCTCCGTTCTTAACTAATCCATATGGAGCATAAGTAGGTATTTTCCCCACTTTTGAAAACACCATCAATAGTTATGGAAATACTCGACTCCGATTGGTCAAAAGTGTCGAATATGCGTCGTTAAGCAGGCTCAACGGTGTTCCAGCAAATGGTTCAGAGATTTCGACTTCTTCTCATCCTGCCGGGGCGCTCCCAACTGATCATAATCATTCTCCAGACTCCTCGATACTGTGATTCTTCTGGACACGAAATAATAATAACTACATTCTGAATGGTTTAGCAAAGAGATTAAATTTGGCAATGTTACCTTGCCAAATTAAATTTGGCAAAGTTACCTTAGTAAACTTGCAAATAAAAGAAATGGATTTTTTACCTTGAGCAAATGTGTAATCCAATAATCCAACATTTAGGAACAAAATACAGTAGAACACCAACACACTAACACTATCACAAATCACAGGGCACTTCTTAAATTTAGTAAATCTAGCTAAATCGAACTTCATTTTCACATCATAGGAAAATTTGTTAAGTGAAATATGGATCTATTAAAAAATAAATACAAAATATCTAATCTAATTGATTTAATTCTAACAGATAAACATTTTATTTATTTTCAAAGCATGATTAAATATTTGTTTAATTTTTAGTTTGGTAGAAAAAAATTGGCATCCGTTGTTTTAGCACATATTAAAATTTAATATTTCGCAATATACGTTGAATGATCACACGTTACCCTATCCGAACTCTGCAATGGTTGAAACCAAACTGGGAACTGGTTTGCTAGGTAGTT
This sequence comes from Diaphorina citri, assembly GCF_000475195.1. Lineage (NCBI taxonomy): Eukaryota > Metazoa > Arthropoda > Insecta > Hemiptera > Psyllidae > Diaphorina > Diaphorina citri. The sequence continues at coordinate 2,912 of NW_007380564.1, forward strand.
GGTGATTTGGTAGACCAAAGAACCAGGTAACTATACAAGAAGTAAAAGTAAAAATACAACATGTTTCAGTAGGTGGCTCGGCTTCTGAGGTTCCAGTCTATTTGGATTGTTTCCTTTGTTCGGTTTGAATCTTTTGTCTTGAGCCGCGGTAAGATTTATTTGTTCTTAACTTCAATTTTTATTGGCATATTGGTACCGAATCGATTTGATGACCTCCCGGCTACAAGGACCAACACCCGACTTCTCACCATAAAGAATTTAAAATAAATAAGACCCAACTTCCCGAGTCATACTGTTTTTATTACAATTTCAAATACTTGGTGCTAGAAATTAAAAGGTTGAACTTGCTCATTTGCTGTTTGTCCTATACTTTCCATTAAAACCTGATTTTGTAATTAGAAATGACAAATTTCAAGTTCATTTTGTCTGGTGCTAGGACTTAGTATGAGAGTTGGATGTCTTGAGGGCTCCAGAAGTAGACTTACAAATAAGGTAAATATTATATTAGTCCTCAACTCCTCATAGTTACCCATGGGTTCCTAACTTGAAAATATAATTGCCTACTTAGTAGGTATACGAGTGATAACCAATAACTTTCATTCTGTATCTTGTACGTATTGGTGTACGAATACATACATACCTCCATTCTTAACTAATCCATATGGAGCATAAGTATTTTCCCCACTTTTGAAAACACCATCAATAGTTATGGAAATACTCGACTCTGATTGGTTAAAAGTGTCGAATATGCGTCGTTAATCAGGCTCAACGGTGTTCCAGTAAATGGTTCAGAGATTTCGACTTCTTCTCATCCTGCCGGGGCGCTCCCAACTGATCATAATCATTCTCCAGACTCCTCGATACTGTGACGTCATCACAGTAAATCTGGTAGCGTCTGTTCTTGTACTTGAGCTGTTTTAGCAACTGCTTCCTTTTGGGGGAGATGAACTCCCGCGATAGATTCCTGTACATTTCCACCTAAAGAGACAACAAAAATAACAAGAAGAGAGAAAATTGAAGACATATCAATACAACAAGAAAAAACAAGGAGGAAATTAAATTTATAAAATACCTATCTAACAACAAGAGTTTCTGAAAAGTACTTACTGTACTTTAAAAGGAACAAAATGATTATTTGATGAGATTATTTTATAGAAAACAATGAACATTATTATTACCTCCAGTGAGTCCGCCTTCTGCAGACTGGAGGAGACGTCCTTGTGTCTGCGTCTGTGTCCGCTTCTCTCATCCACCTCGTCCACATCACTGCTGGACTCGGTGGGTTTCCGTCGTGTCCCTGGTAGATGCTTCTCATCCTCCAATTCTATTTGCACTTGGAGTTTGTCCAGATTTTCCTTAGAGAGTTTCTTGAGGCGGTGTTTCCTTCCATCTGCAGGGTGAGCATATCTCTGTTTGACCTTTATCTTACAAATGTTGGTCTACGCTACGGAATACCCTTTACGCTTTCTTACGGAATACCCTTTACGCTACGGAATACCCTTTATGTCGCTTCTGTGATTCGAACCCTAGTCCCTTCAGTTACCTACTTGGTTGTGAGTTCAATCGTTCAGCAACTACACTACTGGGACTATGTAAATAAACAACAATAAGCTATAAAGGTAGGTTCAAAATATACCTAGGCAAATATAAATACACATAAATAACCCAGATCAGCTACACATAACCCTAACTACCAATTGCATAGTACAATAATTCCAACAGTTGATATCGCATCGAGATCAATTCTACGGTATTAAAAGATTAAAAATCTAATGAATCCATCATTGATGGCATCCAGCCTGGTTGCATTTATGATCTGTGGTTTTCATTGATCTTACCAAATACACAGAAAGTGCCAGGTTGTTCTGAATACTATGAGTGAATCGAATACTCTTCAGTTTTGTAATCGATGACGTCAGGTCTAGATTCCTTTTGGCGGATTCGTTTATACCCGTGGGTGGATCAGAGATATTAATTTGACATTGCTCAAGTTGGAATGAAGCTAATGGATATGCTTGTGTTATATTTGGACATCTTGGAGAACAAAGAAACTAAGATTGGATTGGAGAGATTCCCTGACACCACCTTCCCTGACACCTACCTACATACTTTTATTTAGCTATTTAGCTTGAAGGGTAGCGTGTCTCCCTTGTAAGCGTTGTTCTTTGGTTTAGTTCCTGTGAGTTCTTTGGTTTGGTTCCTGTCAGTTCTTTGGTTTGGTTCCTGTCAGTTCTTTGGTTTGGTTGCTGTTCTCGGAATGGCTGGCCTTCTCCTATCCTGTCTTCCTTCTGAGCTTTCGGCATGATATGACCTTGGCAGTTGCAGTTTCCTCTGTCAAATTACTTGGAAAAAACAACAACAAAAAGAGCCTGTCATCGCACCACTTATGCCAGTAGACCGGGCCTTGGTTATTTCTGATCCAATGATAACACGAGAGCATTAAATTTTCATTATCTATTGGATAGCTGGAGGACATTGGTATACTGTCAGTCTAACCTTGGGACTTTGGTAACAAAATGAGGGAAATTCTTCTTTTAACACCAATAGTATACCAACTGATATTGTACCTACACTCACACAGGACTTAGTAGGGAGCGCAGTTGACGTAGTTTAATACTCGTACAAACTGAATTTATTAACACCAGTAGGTATTGCCCTAGAATCCTAGATAGATTCTTATTTTACTGTTTGAGAATGTAAAAAAAAAAAAAAAAAAAAAAATGGATCGATCTTGAGTCTAAAGTGTTCTAAAGTTGTAAAGGTCGTAATGCCTCTGGTTCGTCTGATTCCTCGACATCGCTTGGGTTACTCTCGCTGATTTTAATCTCGGGGATGTTGTCCGAAGACCAGATGGAAGAGGAGGACTTGCGCTTGTGATAGACTTTCTTGTCGGCCTGTTTGGCGTTGGTCTGTTCGGTTGAAGTCGGGTGATCTCGATCGTCTTCGCATTTTTCACTCATGTCCACGGAAGCTTTCGGTCGAGTTTTGTGAATGAACTTCATCATGAAATCTGAAAGAAGATACGTCCAACATTGTTCAAGAGAATAGGTACATAATGCAGGATCACCAGCAGGGTGAGCAAGAGCATGTCTTTATTATAGATTATTGCGAAGTTTTATTACTTAGCTATCCCATACTTAAACAAGTAACTTCCGAATCCAAAATCAGCCGATTCAGCAGTCATACCAGCCCTTGTAAGGCTGATATAACAGGTTGTATATCAAGAATGAGGACAGGATAGGAGAAAGTCAGCCTTTCCGAGAACGAAACTTATCTCTCGAGGAAAAATCCGTCCCGGGCGGCAAACAAGCCGGAGATGTAGCGCTTACAAAGCAGGTGCTCTACTTTCCAAGCTATGAATTAACTGACTTATAAGCTTATAACTTCTTATAACCTCCATCAATTTATGAAAAAGCTACCTCGCTTTTCTCCCACGTACCAAACTGTGCCTGGTACAATGGTGAAATGTCCCCTATTTCAAATTAACTCTGTGCTTATATGGAGTTTTCAACGCACCATAAGTTTGATCAGATTGATCAACGGAAGGCCGGGAGCGAAGAACATCCCGATCCAGACATAACCCTGATTGTACACCAGGCCCAATATGTTCTCGGCAATGTTGAAATCCGCGTACTTGGGAAAGGTCTTCTCCAGGTCCCAACACCAGCATGGGTTCATGTAACGGACGAACAGGGCTCGGCCAGCGTCGGATAAAATGGTCAGACCTATCGTGGATACCTGGCCAGGAATAGAGAGATTAGGTTAATATAGGCCCGCCTTTGAATCCTCTTGAAAACAAGAGT
>NW_007380564.1:7176-23844 GCF_000475195.1 Diaphorina citri
CCTTCAAAATATGCAATGTGCACTACATTCCCTCTTGGAACAACTAGACATAGACATAGTATCTCCCTATCTGTTAGATATCAGATTTTCTCTCTTACCTTGAGAACATAGACATAGTATCTCCCTATCTGTTAGATATCAGATTTTCTTACCTTGAGATCAATATTGGCTTCCTTGAGAGCAGAAGTGAGAGATCCCAAGTAATAAATGATGAGGATGAGAAGTATCAGTAGAGGTATGATGGTACCAGGGGAAGCTATGTAATCCAGAACCTGAGGATGAAGAAAACAGGACGTTATGTTTGTGCCCAATTTCATTTTCCTGATTCCTGAAGAGGCCATATTCTTTGTACGAATTTTCTCGTATTCTCAGTCTAGACTAGAGAATCCAATATAATAATTGCTACTTTGATTAGGAACACACTTCGGGATGGGGATTCCAAAGGCGTGTCCATAGGTACACTGGTACATACCTAGTCGACCTGTCATCGATCGATGTCGACTGAACCGTCCACACTGCCTCGATAACATAAATTCAGCTCGTCGATCGACTAAGTTTAGACTCACCAGACACAGATCTGTAAAAACTCTACATACTATTATAGGTTTGGCTTTTTAGACGGCACACGGCGCGGCGTAGCACGACTCCGCATTACTCAAAATTACTCTACTCCGCATTACTCTACTACGCTTTCAATGTACGGCAGGCGTTATAAACATCAAAGAAAGGAGTATTACTTACTTTCTGTGTCCGGTACAATGTCACCATTTATATCTGTCCGTGTCCGGTACAATGTCACCGCTCCCAGAAGAGTGCGACTTGTACTGCTCTCTCTTGACTTGTAGAAAGGCATTAACCTTACCTTAAGAGACCTTGCGGTCAGGCAGTTCTCTTACCTTATGTGACACAGGATCAGGCAGCATCTTCTTGATACTCCGAGTGAAGATGTCATACATACGATCGTTCCCAGAGAACGGGCCACAGTGCCAGGATGGCTCTACAGCCACTATAGTATACCCTACTGGTAACACGGCTAAGAACAACTGGAGGAGGAGCAGGGCGAGGTAGAAGTTGTTGGAGCGAGAGGCGCGAAACACAACCTCATGAGGGACATTGCTCGTGAGAACCGCCCACGAGTTGAGGTACATTAGAACCTGAAAGGGTTAACAGAGAGATCAACTATTCATAGAATGGAAGGTAATAATAATACCAATATCTTCTTCTTTTTAGATTTTTAATAGGTTGTAGTGAAACAAAGGAGGTCTAATCGTTTCGAAACCAAAGAGTGAATGAGGACAGGATAGGAGAAAGTCAGCCGTTCCGAGAACGAAACATATCTGCGAGGAAAAATCCGTCCCGGGCGGCAAACAAGCCGGAGATGTAGCGCTTACAAAGCAGGTGCTCTACTTTCCAAGCTATGACTTGACTGACTTATAAGCTTATAACTTATAACCTCCATCAATTTATGAAGAAGCTACCTCGCTTTTCTCCCACGTACCACACTGTGCCTGGTACAATGGTGAAATGTCCCCTATTTCAAATTAACTCTGTGCCTATATGGAGTTTTCAACTCACCATAAGTTTGATCAGATTGATCAACGGAAGGCCGGGAGCGAAGAACATCCCGATCCAGACATAACCCTGATTGTACACCAGGCCCTAAGGTGTGTCCATAGGTACATACCTAGTCGACCGGTCATCGATTGATGTCGACTGAACCGTCCACACTGCCTCGATAACATAAATTCAGCTCGTCGATCGACTATGTTTAGACTCACCAGACACAGATCTGTAAAAACTCTACATAGGGTAAGTGTACCATTTATTCGCCCACCTAAAAAACGTACCATTTATTGGCCCACCTGTGGGTCTACGCCACATAAGTCAGAACTGGACGAACTTTTTCAAGATCCAATTTCATCAAAAGAAAGGGCTTAAAGACTGCTATCGAACCAGTGCTATTCAAAAATTGTAGTCATAAAACAAAAATTAGAAACAAATAAATGTGGACAGGTGGGCCAATAAATGATACGTTTTTTAGGTGGGCGAATAAATGGTACACTTACCCTACTATTATAGGTTTGGCTTTTTAGACGGCACACTGCGCGGCGTAGCACGACTCCGCACTACTCAAAATTTTGCTACTACGCTTTCAATGTACGGCAGGCGTTATAAACATCAAAGAAAGGAGTACTTACTTAATTTCCATGTCCGGTACAATGTCACCATTTATATCTGTCCGTGTCCGGTACAATGTCACCATTTATATCTGTTCGTGTCCGGTACAATGTCACCATTTATATCTGTCCGTGTCCGGTACAATGTCACCATTTATATCTGTTCGTGTCCGGTACAATGTCACCATTTATATCTGTCCGTGTACGGTACAATGTCACCATTTATATCTGTCCGTGTCCGGTACAATGTCACCATTTATATCTGTCCGTGTCCGGTACAATGTCACCATTTAGGTATGGAGAAATTCATCTCACTCAAGCCATGTTGATGTTTCAATCAATGAAGCCATGCGTATTGTGACAGGCTGCCTGAAACCAACCCCTACTGAGAAACTATACCCGATTGCTGGAATTGCTCCACCTCAGATAAGAAGACAAGTTGCCGCAGAAATAGAGAAAAAGAAACAACAGTCAGATGAACGTCATCCTTTGTACAACCATGAAGAAACCCACCAAAGACTAAAATCAAGGAAAAACTTCATGAGAACTACCCAAACCTGCTCTGAATCACCTGCTCACCATTTATATCTGTCCGTGTCCGGTACAATGTCACCGCTCCCAGAAGAGTGCGACTTGTACTGCTCTCTCTTGACTTGTAGAAAGGCATTAACCTTACCTTAAGAGACCTTGCGGTCAGGCAGTTCTCTTACCTTATGTGACACAGGATCAGGCAGCATCTTCTTGATACTCCGAGTGAAGATGTCATACATACGATCGTTTCATTTATATCTGTCGCTCCCAGAAGAGTACGACTTGTACTGCTCTCTCTCGACTTGTAGAAAGGCATTAACCTTACCTTATGAGACCTTGGGGTCAGGCAGTTCTCTTACCTTATGTGACACAGGATCAGGCAGCATCTTCTTGATACTCCGAGTGAAGATGTCATACATACGATCGTTCCCAGAGAACGGGCCACAGTGCCAGGATGGCTCTACAGCCACTATAGTATACCCTACTGGTAACACGGCTAAGAACAACTGGAGGAGGAGCAGGGCGAGGTAGAAGTTGTTGGAGCGAGAGGCGCGAAACACAACCTCATGTGGGACATTGCTCGTGAGAACCGCCCACGAGTTGAGGTACATTAGAACCTGAAAGGGTTAACAGAGAGATCAACTATTCATAGAATGGAAGGTAATAATAATACCAATATCTTCTTCTTTTTAGATTTTTAATAGGTTGTAGTGAAACAAAGGAGGTCTAATCGTTTCGAAACCAAAGAGAGAATGAGGACAGGATAGGAGAAAGTCAGCCTTTCCGAGAACGAAACTTATCTCTCGAGGAAAAATCCGTCCCGGGCGGCAAACAAGCCGGAGATGTAGCGCTTACAAAGCAGGTGCTCTACTTTCCAAGCTATGAATTAACTGACTTATAAGCTTATAACTTCTTATAACCTCCATCAATTTATGAAAAAGCTACCTCGCTTTTCTCCCACGTACCAAACTGTGCCTGGTACAATGGTGAAATGTCCCCTATTTCAAATTAACTCTGTGCTTATATGGAGTTTTCAACGCACCATAAGTTTGATCAGATTGATCAACGGAAGGCCGGGAGCGAAGAACATCCCGATCCAGACATAACCCTGATTGTACACCAGGCCCAATATGTTCTCGGCAATGTTGAAATCCGCGTACTTGGGAAAGGTCTTCTCCAGGTCCCAACACCAGCATGGGTTCATGTAACGGACGAACAGGGCTCGGCCTGCGTCGGATAAAATGGTCAGACCTATCGTGGATACCTGGCCAGGAATAGAGAGATCAGGTTAATATAGGCCCGCCTTTGAATCCTCTTGAAAACAAGAGTTAGAAGCCGATGGTAAGAAAAGGTTTTTCTTAGGCATAAGAAAAGGTAAGAAAATTACCTACAATCGGGAGTTTCAGGAAATCTTCTGGAAACCTGTCCTACCACTCTTTGGTTAGGTTGTTCACTTTATAACTCCTAAGCCTAAGGTTTTTAAGAATGGGGTTTTTACCCTCCATTCAATGACAAGCTACCCGCCTACTTATGTTAACTTTACCCCGCCTGATGATGGCCGGGAAAGCCAGCAGCATAATAAAGCGTCGGATAAAATGGTCAGACCTATCGTGGATACCTGGCCAGGAATAGAGAGATTAGGTTAATATAGGCCCGCCTTTGAATCCTCTTGAAAACAAGAGTGAGAGGCCGATGGTAAGAAAAGGTTTTTCTTAGGTATAAGAAAAGGTAAGAAAATTACCTACAATCGGGAGTTTCAGGAAATCTTCTGGAAAGCTGTCCTACCACTCTTTGGTTAGGTTGTTCACTTTATAACTCCTAAGCCTAAGGTTTTTAAGAATGGGGTTCTTACCCTCCATTCAATGACAAGCTACCCGCCTACTTATGTTAACTTTACCCCGCCTGATGATGGCCGGGAAAGCCAGCAGCATAATAAGATTTCCCAGATGGTTACCCATCCGAATGCCAACCACGCTCAACTTTACTCAAGTTCACTGATACATTGAGAACTGGTGTTGGTCTGTTGGTGTAGCTATTCAACCATTATCGCTGGCTTCTTTTGGTTTACTATTGTTTATTTGGTTCACTTACCAGATCTACAACTGTCAGTTTGACGAGCTCTTGGCCAATTTTTGTTTCCCAGCACAATGTGCGCAACTTCCTTCGGATGTGTTTGTCCAACTTTTCCGTACAGAAGGTCTGGGGTTCTGGTTCTAGAACAGATTATTGAACATATTTTTCTTTCTTGTTTGAGTCATTGAGTTTATTTACAACTAGCAGCTACCTAGATACAGGGCCGTATTTCGGAGGAGCTCATGGGGTCCAGCCACCCATCCAAATTAGCCACTGTTAGGGTTCTAGGGCCCAAACAAGCTAAAATCCTGGATACGGGCCTGCCTAGGTAGGTACGTATAATTATCGAAGTTCCTACTAGGAACTAGGAAGCAAATAAGTATTGGGTTAAACATTTTAAACTCGTGTTGAAACATAAAACCTTAATCCTAATCCACAGCTAAAGAAAAGATCGATCACCCCTTTTAGAAATGTTCAATATCCACTAGGGTTGGTATTTAGAAATGAACGGTAGCTTCTAGGATTTATTTACTTACTGTTGGGTATGTACGTTTGTAGTGTGCTCACACCTCTCATCTCATGTTCCTCCATGGCTATAGACTCACACTCAATTATCACACACATCTTGCCCGACATTGCATCTCCATCGACATCTCCAAGTGGAGTTGGAATGGAATGGCCACTGTCGTGAGATGGAATTGGAACGGAATGCCCAATGTCATCAGATGAGATGAAGTTCGTGCCAGTGTTATTGAGACTAGATGGAGTGTTTGTTCCGGTGTCATTAGATGGCGATTGGCTTTCATTAAGAGATGGCATGTATTTCGGGGGAGCTCATGGGGTCCAGCCACCCATCCAAATAAGCCACTGTTAGGATTCTAGGGCCCAAACTAGCTAAAATCCTGGATACGGGCTTGCCTAGGTACGTATAATTATCGAAGTTCCTACTAGGAAGCAAATAAGTATCGGGTTGAACATTTTAAAATCGTGTTAAAACATAAAATCTTAATCCTAATCCATAGCTAAAGAAAAGATCGATCACCCTCTTTAGAAATGTTCAATATCCACTAGGGTTGGTATTCAGAAAAGAACAGTAGCTAGGATTTATTTACTTACTGTTGGGTATGTACGTCTGTAGTGTGCTCACACCTCTCATCTCATGTTCCTCCATGGCTATAGACTCACACTCAATTATCACACACATCTTGCCCGACATTGCATCCCCATCGACATCCCCAAGTGGAGTTGGAATGGAATGGCCACTGTCGTGAGATGGAATTGGAACGGAATGCCCAATGTCATTAGATGAAATGAAGTTCGTGCCAGTGTTATTGAGACTAGATGGAGTGTTTGTTCCGGTGTCATTAGATGGCGATTGGCTTTCATTAAGAGATGGCAGGGTAATAATGGAATGGTCACAGGTTGTAGGATTTGCTGAACAACCGTTGTTGGATGACGACAAGACGTGACTTTCGTTGAATGATGGTAAAGTTGTGTTTTCTTTGTTGAATGTGGTTGTTGTGACGTCATTATTTGGTAGTGTAGCAAGGCTCTCATTCTGTAGAGAGATTGTAGGAGTGCTTTCTCGGTCAAATTTAGTATTTGTTGGGATTGTTTTATTGACATTGACAATGCTTTCGTTTGTAGATATGGTTGTATTGATGGTGTTGACTGAAACATTGGATTCAGTATTGTTTTGCGTTGTTGGATGGCGACAAGACGTGACTTTCGTTGAATGATGGTAATGTTGTGTTTTCTTTGTTGAATGTGGGTGTTGTGACGTCATTATTTGGTGGTGTAGCAAGGCTTTCATTCTGTAGAGAGATTGTAGGAGTGCTTTCTCCGTCAAATTTAGTATTTGTTGGAATTGTTTTATTGACATTGACAATGCTTTCGTTTGTAGATATGGTTGTATTGATGGTGTTGACTGAAACATTGGATTCAGTATTGTTTTGGTGGACGTGGTCTATAGTTTGTGTTCCAACAGTTGTGTTTTTCACATCTGAAATGTTGGTTGTTCCGTTGATGTCATTCGACGGTGGAGATGTTCCGGATGGAGTAGTGTCTACTACATCCACCTCTTCCGTTGTTTTAGCATCTAGAAGAACTGGAGGCGTTATGCTTTCACTTGGGTTGACTCCTTCGATAACATCGTTGGTATTGTCTGTGAAGTTCTCTAGAAAATAGTCACTGAATGTGGTGGCAGAGTGTTCCATACTGAGATCGGAATCAAGGTTTGGGAAATCGTTTTCAATCAGTGTCTCATCTGCAGTTGGAATGATCTTTAGGCTGTCAGTCTGAATTGGAAGATCGTTGAGAAGGTGCTCTCCATTATTTACTTCTTCACTTAGCGTAATCTATAGGTAATTCGGGGGGTTATTTAGAAGAAGCATTCATGCACAAAATTAAATTTCCTTTCTTTACTTTGTTACTCAACAGGTGTTCAGCGTAGTTAGGGAGCAAATCACGCGGGCACTCAGCTCACAGCCAGCGTCCCTGGACAAGTTTCGTGCCAATATATCCCGTCTTACCTACTCGGAAATCACCAACCTGTGGCAGCAAGAACGAACCAGCCGAGAAGAATGGGAATCTCACGCCAAACCCATAGTAGAACTCAAGGAGCTGATAACACCAGAGATTGTGGATCTTATACAGCAGCAGAGACTTGGCTATCTGGTCGAGGGAACCAGGTTCACTAAGTACTCATCTCGAGGACAGGTTAGTATTAAGTGGATCTTATACAGCAGCAGAGACTTGGCTATCTGGTCGAGGGAACCAGGTTCACTAAGTACTCATCTCGAGGACAGGTTAGTATTAGGGAGTTAGGAACCTAAGGAGGTATTAAAAACTGGAATCTAATGTCAAACCTATTGTAGAACTTGAGGAACTGAACGCCAGAGAAGATTTTTCTTTAAGAATATCACTAAGTTTCCCTTGAAACAACCTATGTAAAACCTAAGAAGGTATTAAAAATTGGAATCTAATATAAAACCTATTGTAGAACTTGAGGAACTGAACGCCAGAGAAGATTTTTCTTTAAGAATATCACTAAGTTTCCCTTGAAACAACCTATGTAGTTTATTTGAAATAAAATAGCCATTTTATATATGATTATCATTTATATATTAAGACTAGGGTTCTTAGGGAGTTTTACTGTATTTGTAGTCCAAAATAAATTCCTAAAAAGCAAATTTAGTGGGAGACGGTCCTCGGGTTTGGAATCTAATGTCAAACTTATTGTAGAACTTGAGGAACTGATAACGCCAGAGAAGATTTTTCCTTAAGAATATCACTAAGTTTCCCTTGAAACAACCTATGTAGTTTATTTGAAATAAAATAGCCATTTCATATATGATTATCATTTATATATGAAGACTAGGGTTCTTAGGGAGTTTTACTGTATTTGTAGTCCAAAATAAATTCCTAAAAAGCAAATTTAGTGGGAGACGGTCCTCGGGTGAATTAAATAAATAGCTAACTAGTTTTTTTTTTTTTACTTTCTATTCTTGATATCTTTTTCGGATTATGTACGAGGTAATGGTAAAGCAACGTTGTCTGTGGTTACTATTTGGATGGATGGCCGTCCTCTTTTTAAGCAATAATTTCCAAGCTAGTGTAAGAATCATGACATCATGAAAACTTCCTCTAATTTTCAGAGAGTCAAGGACAAATTCACCCTTTTCTTTTTAAGCAATAATTTCCAAGCTAGTGTAAGAATCATGACATCATGAAAACTTCCTCTAATTTTCAGAGAGTCAAGGACAAATTCATTAGTAAATCTAGCTAAATCGAACTTCATTTTCACATCATAGGAAAATTTGTTAGGTGAAATATGGATCTATTAAAAAATAAATACAGAATATCTAAACTAATTGATTTAATTCTAACAGATAAACATTTTATTTATTTCAAAGCATGATTAAATATTTATTTAACTTTTATTTTGGTAGAAAAAATTGACATACGTTGTTTTAGCACATATTAAAATTTAATATTTCGCAATATACGTTGAATGATCACTCACACGTTACCCTATCCGAACTCTGCAATAGTTGAAACCAAACTGGGAACTGGTTTGCTAGGTAGTTGGTGATTTGGTAGACCAAAGAACCAGGTAACTATACAAGAAGTAAAAGTAAAAATACAACATGTTTCTGTAGGTGGCTCGGCTTCTGAGGTTCCAGTCTATTTGGATTGTTTCCTTTGTTCGGTTTGAATCTTTTGTCTTGAGCCGCGGTAAGATTTATTTGTTCTTAACTTCCAATTTTTATTGGCATATTGGTACCGAATCGATCTGATGACCTCCCGGCTACAAGGACCAACACCCGACTTCTCACCATAAAGAATTTAAAATAAATAAGACCCAACTTCCCGAGTCATACTGGACAAATTCTGGTACGTTCGACTGTCCCCCAACCACAAGGTTTTCCAATATGGCGACTGTGATGAGAAGAGTATACCACAGTTGGACCATCTGCCTAACAAATTACCCGTGGCTGATATCAAGGCTCTACTGGTCGGCAAAGATTGTCCCCATATGAAGGAAGCCAGGTAATGCTGTTACTGAGTAAAGTCTATAATCTATATTTTTTTTATAGAATTTTAATTAACTTGTTTGCAATCTATGATAGGGGTATTTTTTGTCTGAATCTAATGAATCTATCGAATCCAGCCAGATTCATAAAAAAAAAAAAAAAAAAAAAAAAAGTCTTAACTTCAATTTTTATTGGCATATTGGTACCGAATCGATTTGATGACCTCCCGGCTACAAGGACCAACACCCGACTTCTCACCATAAAGAATTTAAAATAAATAAGACCCAACTTCCCGAGTCATACTGTTTTTATTACAATTTCAAATACTTGGTGCTAGAAATTAAAAGGTTGAACTTGCTCATTTGCTGTTTGTCCTATACTTTCTATTTAAACCTGATTTTGTAATTAGAAATGACAAATTTCAAGTTCATTTTGTCTGGTGCTATGACTAGTACCTATATGTAGTATGAGAGTTAGATGACTTGAGGGCTCCAGAAGTAGACTTACAAATAAGGTAAATATTATATTAGTCCTCAACTCCTCATAGTTACCCATGGGTTCCTAACTTGAAAATATAATTGCCTACTTAGTAGGTATACGAGTGATAACCAATAACTTTCATTCTGTATCTTGTACGTATTGGTGTACGAATACATACATACCTCCATTCTTAACTAATCCATATGGAGCATAAGTATTTTCCCCACTTTTGAAAACACCATCAATAGTTATGGAAATACTCGACTCTGATTGGTTAAAAGTGTCGAATATGCGTCGTTAATCAGGCTCAACGGTGTTCCAGTAAATGGTTCAGAGATTTCGACTTCTTCTCATCCTGCCGGGGCGCTCCCAACTGATCATAATCATTCTCCAGACTCCTCGATACTGTGACGTCATCACAGTAAATCTGGTAGCGTCTGTTCTTGTACTTGAGCTGTTTTAGCAACTGCTTCCTTTTGGGGGAGATGAACTCCCGCGATAGATTCCTGTACATTTCCACCTGAAGAGACAACAAAAATAACAAGAAGAGAGAAAATTGAAGACATATCAATACAACAAGAAAAAACAAGGAGGAAATTAAATTTATAAAATACCTATCTAACAACAAGAGTTTCTGAAAAGTACTTACTGTACTTTAAAAGGAACAAAATGATTATTTGATGAGATTATTTTATAGAAAACAATGAACATTATTATTACCTCCAGTGAGTCCGCCTTCTGCAGACTGGAGGAGACGTCCTTGTGTCTGCGTCTGTGTCCGCTTCTCTCATCCACCTCGTCCACATCACTGCTGGACTCGGTGGGTTTCCGTCGTGTCCCTGGTAGATGCTTCTCATCCTCCAATTCTATTTGCACTTGGAGTTTGTCCAGATTTTCCTTAGAGAGTTTCTTGAGGCGGTGTTTCCTTCCATCTGCAGGGTGAGCATATCTCTTGACGTCTTCCACGGTTCCAGCATCGTGAGGTCTCCCTTCCTTGATGGGCGTCCGCTGGGAATCTTCCATCTCGTTGCCATAAAGAGACAACAAAAATAACAAGAAGAGAGAAAATTGAAGACATATCAATAGGTACAACAATAAAAAACAAGGAGGAAATTAAATTTATAAAATACCTATCTAACAACAAGAGTTTCTGAAAAGTACTTACTGTACTTTAAAAGGAACAAAATGATTATTTGATGAGATTATTCTATAGAAAACAATGAACATTATTATTACCTCCAGTGAGTCCGCCTTCTGCAGACTGGAGGTGACGTCCTTGTGTCTGCGTCTGTGTCCACTTCTCTCATCCACCTCGTCCACATCACTGCTGGACTCGGTGGGTTTCCGTCGTGTCCCTGGTAGATGCTTCTCATCCTCCAATTCTATTTGCACTTGGAGTTTGTCCAGATTTTCCTTGGAGAGTTTCTTGAGGCGGTGTTTCCTTCCATCTGCAGGGTGAGCGTATCTCTTGACGTCTTCCACGGTTCCAGCATCGTGAGGTCTCCCTTCCTTGATGGGCGTCCGCTGGGAATCTTCCATCTCGTTGCCATCTGAGTCTACTTTCTTCCGTTTCTTGTGGCGCTTGTCACCCCCATTTGTATCATTCCTCTTCGCGTGTTCTCCATTTTCAACCTGTTCACCGTTTCGTCCATTTGGAGATCTTCTTGCCTTGAATTTCCTCGGACTATCCAGCTGGAATTTGTCTCTTGGTTCATTGATCTCAATCACAGTGTCTGTGCTTCCAGTTTGGAATGGTTTCCTGGGATGGCTTTCTGGTTCGTCTGATTCCTCGACATCGCTTGGGTTACTCTCGCTGATTTTGATCTCGGGGATGTTGTCCGAAGACCAGATGGAAGAGGAGGACTTGCGCTTGTGGTAGACTTTCTTGTCGGCCTGTTTGGCGTTGGTCTGTTCGGTTGAAGTCGGGTGATCTCGATCGTCTTCGCATTTTTCACTCATG
This sequence comes from Diaphorina citri, assembly GCF_000475195.1. Classification (NCBI taxonomy): domain Eukaryota; kingdom Metazoa; phylum Arthropoda; class Insecta; order Hemiptera; family Psyllidae; genus Diaphorina; species Diaphorina citri. Next base: position 18,933 of record NW_007380564.1, read on the forward strand.
TCCACGGAAGCTTTCGGTCGAGTTTTGTGAATGAACTTCATCATGAAATCTGAAAGAAGATACGTCCAACATTGTTCAAGAGAATAGGTACATAATGCAGGATCACCAGCAGGGTGAGCAAGAGCATGTCTCTATTATAGATTATTGCGAAGTCTTATTACTTAGCTATCCCAGACTTAAACAAGTAACTTCCGAATCCAAAATCAGCCGATTCAGCAGTCATACCAGCCCTTGTAAGGCTGATATAACAGGTTGTATATCAAAGTTAGTTAGTATCCGAATTGGAACGCCAGGTCCTGGAATTCCCACTTTCCAGCGGCTATTATAATCAATTAATCACTATGTCCTTATTCTTATTCTGACACAATGGAATCGCGCCCTCACTTGGAAGCAGTACATAAACGAAGTTCTCTTACCTTCTTTAGTGTGTTTACCGGGTGTCCCATCACGTACGTCCGCCGCTGTTTTCTCAACAGGGGTATCCGGTATGATCTCTCTCCACTTGGACAGTGTCGAATCCAGGAGTTCCACCCCAGTCCTCTTCTTCTTCGCCACTAGTTGATACATCTTGCGTCGTTCTTCAGTACGTTCCCGTCGCAGTTGGATCTGAAAAGGGGAGAGGGAATGAATCGATCGAAATCAAAAGCGTTAATTTTTCACCTTCTAAAACTAAATGATTGGAACTTCTGTAATAGACATGACTTAATGGAGTAGTGTCTACTACATCCACCTCTTCCGTTGTTTCAGCATCTAGAAGAACTGGAGGCGTTATGCTTTCACTTGGGTTGACTCCTTCGATAACATCGTTGCTATTGTCTGTGAAGTTCTCCAGGAAATAGTCACTAAATGTGGTGGCAGAGTGTTCCATACTGAGATCGGAATCAAGGTTTGGGAAATCGTTTTCAATCAATGTCTCATCTGCAGTTGGAATGATCTTTAGGCTGTCAGTCTGAATTGGAAGATCGTTGAGAAGGTGCTCTCCATTATTTACTTCTTCAGTATTTGCTGTGGATATTCTTTTCGTTGAAGCCTCACCATGTTCAGTCAAGTTATTTTCATTGATTTCAAATTCTTCAAACAGATCCAAGTCGTCTTGGGGTTGTTTGATTTCATTGACAAGGCTCACAGGACTTCTTGAATTTCTTTTACTTCTAATCGGTATTTTCACAGCTTCTTCGTTACTTTGACGAGTTCTATTGTTAGATTCCGATTGGTTTTCGTGAGACCATTCAAGGGCATAGTCATAGTTTTTGAGACGTTCTTCAAGTTCATCACGCTCTCCATATTCCGGTGTTGGAAAATTAGGGTTGACCCCATTTTCCAAAGGTATTGTTAGATTCCAATTGGTTTTCGTGAGACCATTCAAGGGCGTAGTCATAGTTTTTGAGACGTTCTTCAAGTTCATCACGCTCTCCATATTCCGGTGTTGGAAAATTAGGGTTGACCCCATTTTCCAAAGTTTCTTCATCTTCTTCTCCTTCATCACTGTCTTCTTCATCTTTATCAAGATCATCGTCATATTCCTCATAACTTTCATTATCAGTTTCGTTTGTTTGTGCCCTCAGTGTTGTATTGTCATACCGAAGAGTGTTGTTCCCTCCATCAGCCGACTTTTCATTGGGATTCTCAACATTATACAGAGTTGTGCTTTCAATTGGGTCTTCAGTGATGCCCGTAACTACGGTATCATTATCACGTGTTCCATTGGATAATGTGTTCGATTGATCAAAGCTTGGAATCGTACCCGGATCAATTGGAATATGACTTTCAGTGTCTGGTAACGCTTGTGTAGAGCTCACATTACGCGTTGAGTTTTCAGTTGTGTTTCCATTATCAAAAGTTGTTGGATTTGTAGAGAAGACAGTCGAGAAACCGGTGGTTGTGACGTCTTCTTCATCTTTATCAAGATCATCGTCATATTCCTCATAACTTTCATTATCAGTGTCGTTCGTTTGTGCCCTCAGTGTTGTATTGTCATACCGAAGGGTGTTGTGCCCTCCATCAGCCGACTTTTCATTGGGAGTTGGTGTTTCAACATTATCCAGAGTTGTGCTTTCAATTGGGTCTTCAGTGATGCCCGTAACTACGGTATCATTATTACGTGTTCCATTGGATAATGTGTTAGATTGATCAAAGCTTGAAGTCGTACCCGGATCAATTGGAATATGACTTTCAGTGTCTGGTAACGCTTGTGTAGAGCTTACATTACGCGTTGAGTTTTCAGTTGTGTTTCCATTATCAAAAGTTGTTGGATTTGTAGAGAAGACAGTCGAGAAACCGGTGGTTGTGACGTCATCTTCAATCGTTCCATTGAATTCGGTATTGTTTAGTCCGAAGTATGTGGTTTGTATCCCTTTTGATTGACTCTGATTCACATTGATGTTTGCTGAAGTGATGTTTGGATATGTGGTGGCACTGTTAAGGGTGTAGTTAAGGGTTACACTGGTAAGGGTTGAGTTAACGGTGACACTATTGTAAGTAGAGTTGATAGTTAGACTGATAACGGTTGAGTTGTAGGGTACTGAATTGAGTGTTGAGTTAAGAATGGCAGTACTGAAGGTCCCGTTAAGACCACTCAGGTCACCGCTGGAAGTATTGACAAACAAATGGTGCGACTGATGTTTGCTGAAGTGATGGTTTGATATGTGGTGGCACTGTTAAGGGTGTAGTTAAGGGTCCCGTTAAGGGTTACACTGGTAAGGGTTGAGTTAACGAAGACACTATTGTAAGTAGAGTTGATAGTTAGACTGATAACGGTTGAGTTGTAGGGTACTGAACTGAGTGTTGAGTTAAGAATGGCAGTACTGAAGGTCCCGTTAAGACCACTCAGGTCACCGCTGGAAGTATTGACAAACAAATGGTGCGAAGTGTTAGTAACGTTGAACTTCCCCGGCAGTGTCCCGGGCAAGATCGTGCTGGCAGTAGAGCTTGGCAGGTATGTCACATTGCTGAAGTTATTGGTTAGGAGATGGGTAACGAGGCTACACCGGACCAGTTTGCGGAGGCAGTCTCTCACGTTAGGCATGGGTGTGTAGGATGGGGAGGAGGTTGTGGAGGAGGAGCCGTTGCCTTTTGGTTTTAGACGTTGGAGCTCTGCGATCTGTGGAAGGAAGGAAGGAATGTTCGAAGAACCTTTCGAAATTGTTGGAATTGAGATTTTATTTAGGACCAGGCCTACATTCTCAACAACTACTTTTGTTCGAAGAACCTTTCGAAATTGTTGGAATTGAGATTTTATTTAGGACCAGGCCTACATTCTCAACAACTACTTTAAAGTGGTTCATTTATCGGTGTTTTTCATGAATGTGGTCATATGCTTATGTAACTAAAACTTACTGTGTTTGTATTGTGATTGTTTTTATCTATTTTCTTCAACCAATCTTAAAAAGCCAACTTACCGTGTCACCTGTTTCAGACAAGTGTTCCAAGAAAAACGTGTAGAGATTGACCACTTGCAGAACCATGATCCTGGAATAAAAGATTAGACGAATTTAATGATTTATCATCGATCAATAGTGCAAAATTTACACCAGAATAATATTATAATCTTTACTGCTTGGTTTAATGGGTTGTTTTTCAATAAGGGAGCTTTTCAGGTTGTATGTTTTCATCAGTGGCCACCCGGAAAGGCGGAAGTTGGCTAGGTGGAAGAGCACACTGAGAGTCCTACCTTAAAACCTTCAAAAATTCAACACCCAGTCGTGGCACAAGCTCTGATTTTACGGATGGGTATACCATTTATACGAATTTTGTATTATGTTGTAAAAATAATAAATGGAAACTTGATAAATAACACTCACCTCGCCAGTAGCATCCTCAAGTGTTTCCTCGGATGCAGTTGCTCCAGGTTGCCCAGTTTCTCCAGGAGTCGCGGGAACGTCACCCCAATGATCCAAATCACGACTACCGCCTCGTTCTTGTGCCAGACGGTTTGAGGTCGGTTTGGGTCTTGAGAGCGGGAGACGACTTCGATGATCGTGTAAGCGGAGATGCCCAGGAGGAACACAACGAGGATGTTGACGATGATTCGGATGCAGATGATTTTCCAACTGAGGAAGAGAGAGAGGGAGAGAGAGTGTGAGAGAGAGAGAGAGAGGGAGGAAGCAACAGATTGAAGTATGTTGTGAAAAACAGAGGAGACATTCTTATTTTTGACCGTAAAGTAGGTCTGTACATGGAAGTTTTGGCAAAAAATGATATTGTAGTTGAGGAATCTCAAGATTACTCGAGTTTTTGTCCTCAGTCAAGAGGTGCTCTATTAAACTGTTTGTATAATGGAACAACTTGTTCTAAGCCGACAGTCTAAATCTAAATAAAGCACTACTTATACTTATACTTATACTGATACTTATACTCAGTCGTACAATATTCTTTTTTGTCATAATTGGTGATTCTCATGATTTTTTTTTATTATCTCAGAAAAAACTATAAAAATTAAAAAAAATATTGAGACTAAAACGAAGAAAATGCGTTCACTAGATCGTGAGATACAGCTCTCGGAACATGAGAGTCTCAAGCACGCCGATATCATACCTAGCGACAACACTGTACTCCCGTGATGACGTCATCTACCAATATCGCACGACGCGCTGTGAGCTTATTACCATAGGGATTTGGGTTAGGGGCTCAAAGAGATCGAATAGGTACCTATCTACGCATTTTGTTATCACTATTTTTCAATAGGTATCAGCTTAGGTACTTATACCTATTTTCAAATTTAGATATTTTCATTCCATTTTTACTTTCTATTACCTTTACGTATAGGGAACCTATACAAGGTAATGAGAAAGTATTGCAATCGGTCCAAATTTTCAAAATCGGGAAATGGGTGGAAATATCCGTTTCGGGGTGCCCTGATTCCAAAAAAGTGGTTTTCAGCCCATGGTCTGTACGTATGTATGTATGTACGTAC
>NW_007380564.1:24744-26659 GCF_000475195.1 Diaphorina citri
ATGGGGATAGCTATTAACGTTTGTTCAATTAATTTTAAGATGTTTCATAAGTGTGAGATTATATATTAATTACTTTTTTTTTTTTAATCTAATATCTGAAATGAGTCATTGTCGTAATGGACCGAAGGAAGTCTATACCCCTGTTAGAAACGGCTGGTCATCTCGGAACTATAGTCGGTGCCCATTAAACAATCCGGTCCCCTACCAGGTTGGACACCATACTGAGAAGAGTAGTGTCGCGAGCGTTATGTAACCCTTTTGGGAACACCAACCCCCTGTCAGCGTTGCCATTGTCTTAAACAGGAACTTGAGAGACTTGTTAAGTCTGCCTTCAAAAGTATACAGTACTAAGAATGTGATTCGGAACCTTTAATAACGAATTTTTTCTTCCTGCCAGGGTAGGGAGGCGTTTATATCATTGGTGTCGTGTTGCAACGGAAGATGGGTAATGGAGCATGGTATTTAGGCTTTTTCTATAGTTCTTATCTTTCATTTTGTTTTTTTGATCAATCGATAAATTAAATAAGTGGGTTGCCTCCAGGCAGAGTGTGATTAAAACGAAAAATCCTTTAACATAAAACCTGATGTTTAGTCATTTGAAGGGATTCCTCTCCGGATCAAATTATATATTTACTATTAGTATATATTCTTGACCGATAAAATGCAAAGTGTTATGGTTGATTTGTACAACAAAGTTCCCTTGAGGATGTCACTATAAGAATTTCTTTTAGAAGAGACCGGGCAAGTCAAGGAGTTCAAGATGTTATCCAAACTTAATCAAGGGGTCCAAAAATTACTGGAGGCATCCAAGGATTGAGGGGATTATGATTGGACAGGAGACTCTACATCATGAAATCCTTGACCAAGGCAGCTGGTCATATCGGTTCAGAGACGTACCACATACTGTCTAGGTGTTAGAGACCACAATAGTCGAGGAACTCAAAGATGATACCCAAACCGGCACTCTAAGGGAAAAGAGCCGACCAAGCAAGAACGACGGTGTCCAACCACTAAAGCTCCATCCATTCTGCCCTATATAACCGCTGCTTAACAGGTCCCTGCGACGACACTCCGACTCACGGGGCGGCACTAAACGAGGGATTGGTGTGTGACTTGTGGACTAACTTCATTGTTCCATTTCCCTTCCTTCACTGCATTTTCTTTCCTTGAAATTCAAGTAAACGTACTATGAACGAGATTAGTATTGCTCGATGCAATTCATTCATTCAAAATATACAGTGGAGGAACTGTACCTGAGGGTTTTTTTTTTAAAATTAAAAAACCCACGGACCCAGCCAGATTTAAAAAAAAAAAAAAAAAAAAAAAAAAATGTTTAGATAATCCGATTTTAGTGAATCTAAAGGGATCCACTCGGGGACTTGATTCGTTAGATTCACAGATAGGCATTATTCGAAAAAGAAATAAAACAAAAATATCTTTGTCATCAAAATTTAATGAAAGGGAATCCAAAGAATTATATCCGGCTTCGTATTCTCTTAAAAAAGAAGAAGAAAAAATCCCTAAAGTGTTCAATTTTATTTCTGTCCATTTGAAACAGGGCTAAGAAAACCACCCATCATTTAGCGTTCTCTCTCACACTGGACTCGGTTGAAATCACATCCCTGGACTTTGTGGCGCCTGATGAAGAGGTGTTTGATTATTGGACAGACGGCATCAATGCTTTACTAGGTAAGTCCAATTTTGATTATTGGACAGACGGCATCAATGCTCTACTAGGTAAGTCCATGTTGAATCTGGTGTACCAAACTCGTTTTAGATTGGTCAATCAAAACGGCCAAATTCCAGACATTGGTAAACAACATATTTATGTATAAACAGTCTCAGAAGAAGGATTCCAATAGGACTCCTAGGACCCGACTGAGCCCAAACTTTACTGAGCAGATTTTTCCTTATA
>NW_007380565.1:1533-21033 GCF_000475195.1 Diaphorina citri
TCTCTCTCTCTCTCTCTCTCTCTCTCTCTCTCTCTCTCTCTCTCCCTCCCTCCCTCCCTCTCCCTAACTCAAGTTTATCAAACTCTCTCTCTCTCTTACTCTGTCTTATTTGTGAAAGTTGATGAAAGTTTATTGCAACTTTTTTTTTTTTTTTTTGATCTCCTAGTATTTTTATGACCTCAATAACGTCAGATATATGTAGGTACAAAAGTATATACATAGTTACATAGATAGGGTAAACAGAAATAGAACCCTCCACTTTTTACTTTTTTTTATTTTTCTCTTTCTTCTTCTTTGCAATAGCTGCATTGACTTAATTTTACCTGGCAAGCTTTTGCGGACAAAATGCATCGAATGTAGCACGCGCTTGAAATTAAGAAAATGCTTGGTTTTCAGCTGGCAGATTTTTTTTTCCGCTAGCAGATTTTTTTTTACGTAAAATTGCTTTCTCAAGACGTAAAATTACGAGGAAAAAAGGGATACAGCACTTTTTTCAAGAAATGTTTGAAAGAAATCCGGGAACTTTTGTGTACCTACCCACCTCCCACCTAAGTTGCTTTGTGGGATTTTTTAATTTTACCTCCCAGGTAGGTAGGTAGAGAGGTTTCTCTGTTTCGCTTTCATATTTGTGAGTAATTAAAATTTTAATATGAATTGTGCTTTGTATACTTCATCTTGTTTTCTCTTGGGTTTGTTACTCTTTCTTTCTGTCGCTCCCTCTCTTTCTCTTGGGTTTGTTACTCTTTCTTTCTGTCGCTCCCTCTCTTTCTCTTGCTCTCCTTCTTTTTTTTCTTTTATTATTTCCTTCTCTCTCCCTCTTTCCTTCTCTCTCTCTCTCCTTCTTTTGCTTCCTTCTCTCTCTCTCCACTCGAGAATTTTGCCGCAAGTTGTACCAGGCACTCACTTGACTCTCTCTCCCTGACTATCTTCTTCTTCTTCTTCTTCTTCTTCTTCTTCTTCTTCTTCTTCTTCTTCTTCTACTTTCCCTCCCTCCTTCCTATTTTTCTCCTCTTCTATACCTCCCCTTTCCTTCCCTATCTCCCCTTTCCTTCTTCGTTTCTAGCTATTTTCCTTACCCTCTTTTTAGCTATCTCTCCCCTTCATCGCCTTCACTCACTCTTCCTCCTCCTTTCCTTCCCCCTTTTACTAGTTCTCCCTCCCTCCTTCTTAGTCTCCTACTCTTGTCCTCCCCATCTCTCTAGAAGTGGCTGGATCGATAGTTACTTACATAAGTTAGAGAGTCGGGTGTGTGTATATCTAAGTACCTACCTATGAAAGTAGTATGGGGTGTGTATCTTATCCCATTGTCTATCGTACTAGTATACAAACCAGGGCCAGAACCAGGCCTCCGTGGACTAATGGGTATCAGGTACCCCTACCTACTATGAGTTGTAGATTGTAGGTATGAGGTATATAAAATGTATGTACCTACAGTCAGTTAGTATCAGCACAGAACTCACTGAAAGGCACGTCCTGAATCTTGAGGTGTTATCTTGATTTCTTATATCGTCGCTACTACTCAAAAATGTCCCCGTCCCCCCTATTTTTCTGACGAACAACACAAGTGTCTACATTTCATGTCTGAAGCCTTCCTTATCTTAAGGTTAAATAATAATAATAATAAGTAGGTACCTGAATATAATTAAAAAAAAAAAAAAAATGAAAAATCTTTTCTTCTTCATTTTATGCGTTGCTTGTCCCAGAATTGATAAGGGAAAAAAATGAAAATTTGAAATGTGCTCTATCATTTTGAACAAATTGAAAAGTTCTTAGGTACCAACCTACCCACTTATTTACCCACCCATCTACCTCCCTATCCTACCCACCGACTTACCACCCACCTGTCTAATTTATAAAAAGAGAATGACATTTTTCTTGTGTTAGGTATCATTGTTAAATGTCGTTCGTTATTTTGACATTGTCAATTGTGTGTGGGAAAGAAACGTCTCATCGATTTTCCCCCCTTTTTAGTCCGTCCTTCCTTCATTATTACAATAGTATTAAAAAGGTATAAGGGACGGACTATTGTATTCGCTTCGGTGTCGTCTGTCGGTCTGTCCCCATAGAAGGACTTATCCAAACCTGGTCGACCTTTATATCAAATTAAAGGTCTTTTTACCAGGAACACGAAAATGGTGGTGCAAATTTTGTCCAGAAAACCATAAAGTCAAAAAACCAAAAAAACTGGTTTTTGCGGGATTTTTTTCACATTTTCTCACACAAATGAGCTCTGATCTTGAAATTTGTCGCGACGACCTATGAACTCATCAGCACAGAACTCACTGAAAGGCACGTCCTGAATCTTGAGGTGTTATCTTGATTCCTTGCCATCGCTCCTTAAAAATGCCCCCCCCCCTTATTTTTCTGACGAACAACACAAGTGTCTAATACATTTCATGTCTGAAGCCTTCCTTATCTTAAGGTTAAATAATAATAATAATAATAAGTACCTAAATATAATGAAAAAAAAAAAAAATGAAAAATCTTTTCTTCTTCGTTTTATGCGTTGCTTGTCCCAGAATCGATAAGGGAAAAAAATGAAAATTTGAAATGTGCTCTATCATTTTGAATAAATTGAAAAGTTCTTAGGTACCAACCTACCCACTTATTTACCCACCCATCTACCTCCCTATCTTCCTACCCACCGACTTACCACCCACCTGTCTAATTTATAAAAAGAGAGAATGACATTTTTCTTGTGTTAGGTATCATTGTTAAAATATGTCGTTCGTTATTTTGACATTGTCAATTGTGTGTGGGAAAAAAACGTCTCATCGATTTTTCCCCTTCTTGTGGAACCACCTCCCTATTACACCTTCAAATACCACCTCCAAGGTCTATTATTACATTATTAGTCCTCCATATTGAGGTAGAATTAGTTACCAGTAGGTACATTTAAAATCTTTTCCCCTTTTTGTAGAAAAACCTCCCCCTTACAGCTCCAAATTTCTGGTTACTCTTCCATAACTCCTCTCCTCATTTTGTGTTACGATGATACCTGCATCATAATATGCATAATTGTAGGTACTAAGTCCCTGATATATAATAGGTATACGTATATTTTCTATATAGGTAATATCCATATTATGTACCTACCTACTGAATCCCTGATGTATTTTAAACCGGAGTCTCATCTATTCTCATTTCTCATAATATGCACAATACTCTTAGTCTCATAAACTTCAACTGCCATGATACTGCTCATACTACATAATATCTACTAAAACTGATACTAATAATAGTAATAGTGCTAATACTCCCTCATAAACTAATACTGCACCATAAACCCTAAAAGTGGTACTGCTCATACTAATAAAATTACTAATAGTAATAATAGTGCTAATGCTGATACTGATATCTACTAATAATAATACTAATAGTATAGTAATAGTGCTAATACTCCCTCATAAACTAATACTGCACCATAAACCATAACCATAATGTAAACATGCAATACTTACGGCATTTCCGTGGAGATACGTGGTAGGAGTAAATACCCCTACCAGACATAAAACCCCTTAGGTACCCTTCAACCCTACTGTTTTTTTCTTCTTCTTCTTCTTCTTCTTCTTCTTCTTCTTCTTCTACTTCTTCTTCTTCTTCTTCTTCTTCTTCTTCTTCTACTTCTTCTTCATCTTTTTCCACTTTTTATTGGATATTGGACGCAATGGGTGACTCCCACATTTAGATTGTGAACTTTTGCTGAATGCTTTCTGTATGGTCTATCGTACTTGAGTAGTAGACATCTCCACCAATTGCAGTGGAGGTGTCACTAACTTGTCATCTACTTCGTGAGGTAAAATCTACCAATTTTAGTGGATGTAATTAATTTCCCATATTTCTTGTTCTTATCCACTGAACAATATAGGGAGCTGCGGTGTCTCCACTAATTACAGTGGAGATGCCAAATCCCCCAAGCCACGGTGAAGTCTAAAATTCCTGAACGTAATGAATTAGTTTGACTTTGTCTCAAGAATGGTGTTCCTCTGAGTCAATTATTTTATGTCATTGCTAGGATTCGAACTGTAGTTCTTTGGATAAATTCACAAGCAACTGCACCAGCGAGACTGTCTTCTGTGGATTCCACCTCACTGTGTTTTACTAACTGATTCCACCTCACTGTGACTTTCCCTCCCTCTTTCCTAGTTTTCTCCTCTTCTATACCTCCCCTTTCCTCCCCTATCTCCCCTTTCATTCTTAGTATCTAGCTATTTTACTTACCCTCTTTTTAGCTATCTCTCCTTTTCATCGCCTTCACTCACTCTTCCTCCTCCTTTCCTTCCCCCTTTTACTAGTTCTCTCTCCCTCCCTCCTCCTTAGTCTCCTACTCTTGTCCTCTCTCTCTCTAGAAGTGGCTGGATCGATAGTTACATAAGTTAGAGAGTCGGGTGTGTGTATATCTAAGTACCTATGAAAGTAGTATGGGGTGTGTATCTTATCCCATTGTCTATTGTACTAGTATACAAACCAGGGCCAGAATCAGGCCTCCGTGGACTAATGGTTATCATGTACCTCTACTATAAGTTGTAGGTTGTAGGTATGAGGTATAAAATGTATGTACCTACAGTCAGTTAGTATCAGCACAGAACTCACTGAAAGGCACGTCCTGAATCTTGAGGTGTTATCTTGATTCTCACGTATAGTTTACACTGTGTTTGTGCTTTATTAACGTACACAAAGCACACATACTCTACACTTTGCACTATGCTTTACTAATGTACACTTTTCAGCTTTGCACTGTGCTGTATTATTGCACACAAGTACAACCTACTCTTTTCACTGTGCTTTTTGTTTATGACTCTATCCAACACGTGAACATCACTGTTAACACTATGAACATTTGTTCAACTTTACTTTTTCCGAACGTGCAGTTTTTTCTACTTTTCTCTGTGTTGTTTTGGGAAACATAAAATTTTATCCCTGATTGACGAGTTTAGAGTGCGATATTTCACGGTTAAGGATTGGATTTTTGGGAAGATGTCCTTTGTTTACGTTTATTTATGTTGAATTTGGGTGTTTTTCTGTCGTGGCTTTTTGGGGAGTTGGAGGTGTTTATTGACATTTTGTGTATTGATATACATTGCTTGTTTCTGTCAATTTATTAGTTCTTTTCAGGTATGTTTGTACCAAATCCTTCTTTATGTTTTTGAACATGCATTGACTGTCTTTAGAGTTCGAACGTATAATTCTGACTTTGTTTGTGTTTATGGTTGTGTGAGGTGAGAGTAACAAGATTTGCATTATCCTTTGGCAAAGAGGATTGATAGAGGGAACTGTGATTGCTAAGGTCTTATCGTCCCGAAAGCGAAGAAAGAAGGAATACAGGATAGGGGAAAGCCAGGCGTTCCGGATAAAATCCGCCCCGGGCGGGAATCGAACCCGCGACCTAGCGCTTACAACGCGGACACACTTCTAAGCTAACTAGGCTGGCTGTTGTTCTTCTTCGTTTTCCTTGTTGCCTCATTTTTCGAACGTATTTCGAACCAAAATGCCTCTGTAAATTTGACAACTCCGGGAGGCGCATGGCTGTCAGCGAATGATGAAAACAAATTACCTGTTTGTTTTAACGTTAATTATGCCACTACAATGTTGCCACACTACGCCGCCATCCGCCAACCTAGCTGACGAGTGTTAGAAAATCCGAAAATGAGATGCTGATGATATTGGCGAAAAAAAAAAGTGGGAGGGGAAGGGGAGGAAGTCGAAGAAACATGAAGAGGAGATAGATCAGCCATTCTTAACCTATGGTCCGTGGACCACTAGTGGTCCGCGAGAAGGTTTCAGCTGGTCCGCGAGAGGTGAGTAAGGAAAAAGTCATCGTGTCTCTATTTTATGTATATAACATACCCCTAAGAAAGAAAAAAAATCCTTCCTCTTTTCATATATACATACATAATCTCAAGTGGTCCGCGAGATTTTTGGTTTATCAATAGTGGTCCGCCAATTCTAAAAGGTTAAGAACCCCTGAGATAGATGAAGAAGAGTAGAGGGGGGAGGGTGAAGAGGAGAGGGGGAGGTAAAGTGAAGAGGGGTAGATAAAGAAGAGGAGGGTGAAGGAGGGAGGGTAAAGAGGAAGAAGAGAAGGGGAGAGGTTTCCGAAAATATATTGCATATGAATATGATTGATAACTTGAGACGAGACACTTCTCTACACATACAGGGTGTTTGAGACACTTCTCTACACATACAGAGTGTTCAAACTTTAAGGCGTGATTTATTGAGTTAAAATATGAAGAAAAAATAGAAAGTAAAAAAGAGCTATGTATAAAGGTTGCAGTTTGAAATAAATAAGAAAGTAAAAAAGAGCTATGTATAAAGGTTGCAGTTTGAACTTCTCTACACATACAGGGTGTTTAAACTTCAAGGCGTGATTTATTGAGTTAAAATATGAAGAAAAAATAGAAAGTAAAAAAGAGCTATGTATGAAGGTTGCAGTTTGAAATAAATAAAATGGAACATTACTCAAATCCACTAACCAATATGGATAACTAAGCAGAACTGAGTTTTTTTTCAAGAGTTGATAAATTTGAATAAATGTATTAGGTGCTCTACTTTCTGCTTTAAAGTGACGGAATTCCTGTTAGACAGAAGTTTACTGAGAAAGATTACACGCGTGAATAGGGGTTCAATAATGTTGGTTCTTACTGTTTTTAGTGACTAACTGGTCAACGGCCCATGCTGGACAAGAAAGTGTTAACCCAATCATTGTAGTTTCGTCCATTAGGCATTCATTTTACAGTGTGGCCGAGTATCTGGAGTTCTTTCAGGGGGGTTCAGGTTGATGGGGTGCACTCCTGGGGGGGCTCCGGATGGTTGGCTGCTCTGCTGTGACTCTTTTTATTCATTCCCTTCCTTTCTCTTCCTTCCCCCTATATTGGTAGATATGCTTCTTCTTCTTTTTTTATTTTTATTCAATCAATAGGTATTTTATTTCAGTCTAGTTTTCTTGTTTATTTTTGATTATTGTTTATTCTTTTTATTTTACACCTAAAAATTCTAAAAATAAACATCTAGGGTAATTAGGTACCTCGAGCGAGAAATTATGTAATGAAAATTAATTGCACAGTTTTGACATTCATGCATGAATGCACATTTTAACCGGAGGGGCCTCAACCACTAACCACTGCAAACTGAAATCATTTAATCAAATACACAAAGACAATCTGTTCATAACTTCATATAATTATCTGAAAATCTGTTTATAATAGGGCTTTACGAAATAAATATGAAATGTTAATCATAATTATAATGATGCTGATGTTTTTACGAAAAAAAGAAGAAAAATATGTAAGTATGTAGCTAGAAGAAGAAGAAGAAGAAGAAGAAGAAGAAGAAGAAGAAGAAGAAGAAGAAGAAGAAGAAGAAGAAACATAGGAAGAAGAGAAGAAGGATGGAGAAGAATAAAGATGTGAATGAAAAATAGGAAGATTGAAAATAGGTATATATATTTGTAGATCTGTCTGACGACAGGTTTCAACGCCACCTTCTCCAACTTTCACGATCTTGAGCATGTCTTTTCATTTCTTCATAGCTTCGTCCTCTCAAAATATCCGTCAACATACCAAATTTCTTTCTTCCTCTTGATCTCCTTCCTTCAATCGCTCCTTCCATGATTCGTCTCTGAAAATAGGTAGAAGAGGATAATGGGAATAGACGAGAAAAAATTTGCACTGGCAAATGTCTTGTTTTTGCATTTTATGTATTTATACTTATCTACATATTAATTATTATGATAATACATAAGATAATTAAGTATATTAAGAAATTATGAAATGGCAAATTTGAGACGTTAGTATCATGAGATGTGGTTAACAATAGTGTTGTACAATGGAACATTACTCAAATCCACTAACCAATATGGATAACTAAGCAGAACTGAGTTTTTTTTTCACCTAAAAATTCTAAAAATAAACATAGGGTAATTAGGTACCTCGAGCGAAAAATTATGTAATGAAAATTAATTGCACAGTTTTGACATTCATGCATGAATGCAAATTTTAACCGGAGGGGCCTCAAGCCTCAACCACTAACCACTGCAAACTGAAATCATTTAATCAAATACACAAAGACAATCTGTTCATAACTTCATATTATAAGAACGAGATCCATTCACATTTCATAGTTCACACACTGATCGCTCTATCTCTAGAACCACAACACCTAGAAATCTGAAATTTGGTAGGAATATTCCTTTTATGGTCTAGGTGTGCAATAAGAAAGGATTTTGTGAAAATCTAAACCGATCCTGAGATATGATTATCTGAAAATCTGTTTATAATAGGGCTATACGAAAATAAAATAAATATGAAATGTTAATCATAATGAAATATTAAATATGTAGCAAGAAGATGAAGAAAGATTGGAAGAAGAGAAGAAGGTTGGAGGAGGAGGAGGAGGAAGAAGAAGGATGGAGGAGGAGGAGGAAGAAGAGAAGAAGGATAGAGGAGGAGGAAGAAGAATAAAGATGTGAATGAAAAATAGAAAGATGAAAAATGGGAATCGACGAGGAAAATTTGCACTGGCAAATGTCTTGTTTTTGCATTTTATGTATTTATACTTATCTACATAGGTATTTACATATTAATTATTATGATAATTCATAAGATAATTAAGTATATTAAGAAATTATGAAATGGCAAATTTGAGACGTTAGTATCATGAGATGTGGTTAACAATAGTGTTGTACCAAATGACCAAATAATTCTTAACCTAAATGACAATGCTAACACAGTTACTGCTTCTTGTACACATTTTGTATATCTGTGTAAATTGTAGACCTAATGGCCTAATGCTCGTTTTGCGAAACACTAATGTTACACACTTTTCGTTGTTATCTAAGACAAGAAATGTTAAAATATTGTTACCTACTCCACGTTTGGACGACAGTGTTATTGTTAATATGTGATGGTTACAAAATGTATGTACCTCAGTACTGGAAAAACGATAGTAAAGTACTATGTACGATCAAAGAAAAATGCATCTAGGACTTCTAGGTACTAACTTACTTTTAATCTACGAGCATGTAGAAGAAAAAAATATCGTTCTACGAATTACTGAACTATAAAAACAAAGAGCATAGTGTTATTGTTAATATGTGATTGTTACAAAATGTATGTACCTCAGTACTGGAAGAACGATAGTAAAGTACTATGTACGATCAAAGAAAAATGCATCTAGGACATCTAGGTACAATTTAGCTACTAACTTACTTTTAATCTACGAGCATGTAGAAGAAAAAAACATCGTTCTACGAATTACTGAACTATAAAAACAGAGAGCAATGTTATAAATTAAAATTTTCATTTGCAAAATTATGTACATTCGCGATAATTTTTAGTTTATTGCTGCAAAGAGACACAATTGGAGGAAGAAGAAGGATGGAGGAGGAGGAGGAAGAAGAGAAGAAGGATAGAGGAGGAGGAAGAAGAATAAAGATGTCAGATTTCTTTAAAATCTTTAAATTGTTGTACATTTTTTTTTTTCACTCTCTCCAATAAATTTCGTTTGAAAAACACCACTTCCATCGTTAATGTTTAGGTTGAACATGAGACAATAATTTTTACCTATCTTATAAACCACAGTGGAAATAAAATAAAAATACAGATAGTTATATTAATAATGATAATATGGCACGAGAGAGAAATGACAAACAATAAACTCTCTCGCAATAATAAAATAATTAACAGATATCGTTAAAAATTAATTTATGTCTTTTGTGATACAGATGGAGTACAGAAAATTTACAATTAAAATAATTTCGATGATTATGATGATACCACCTAGACTCATGATCTCGTGAAAACTTGTAGAAACTATAATATTGTGTCAAAACAGCATGTTTTGTATTTTAACAGTTCATGCGTTAGACTACGGGGAGTTACACTTAACAAGGGATGTATGTACAAGATGAGAATATTTATGTTCTTAGCAATGTTCGTTGACGGATTCATATTATGTTAAACGTTCGCTGATGTTTTGGTGAACTTTGATGATTATGATGATACCACCTAGACTCATGATCTCGTGAAAACTTGTAGAATCTATATTGTGTCAAAACAGCATGTTGTGTATTTTAACAGTTCATGCGTTAGACTACGGGGGAGTTACACTTAACAAGGGATGTATGTACATAGTTGTACAAGATGAGAATATTTATGTTCTTAGCAATGTTCGTTGACGGATTCATATTATGTTAAACGTTCGCTGATGTTTTGGTGAACTTTACCGCAAAACTCCAAAGGAAGTTAAGATATGTTATGTTGAGCTCGTCAATCTGAAGTTCGGGTACTTAGGGTCGAAAATAGTATTTTATATTGAAAACAAACCTTTTTAGTCTAAATAAATAATTCCATAATTATACCCTCAGTAAAATATACATAAAGTGCAGCCAGAGCAAAACTCCAAAGGAAGTTAGGAAACAATTAGAGTACAAGTTAAGATATGTTATGTTGAGCTCGTCAATCTGAAGTTCCATTCCCGGTGATAACTTCGTCGCGTCAACACGTCTAATTTTTCTTGGTGTTAATTTCTATTTTTCTGGTGGAAAAAGTGCTCAAAATTTTGCAAATTTTTGCATAGGGGCTTTTTATAGCTCGCCTTTTTGTTTCTGAGTGCTAAACTGCAGTGAAATGCAGTAGAAAGACTGTTTTTTATCGTTTTTTGTATCCTATACCTCTAGACTTTTCATAGATTTTCACTGGTTGCCATGGCAACGAATTTATTATTCTTTGCGTGATTTTTTTTTTCTTTTCCTCTTATCCTCATATTTTTTGTTTGTTGCCTTCACCTAGGTTGCCTCTAGCAACAGCTAATATTTATTTTTTTGTTATTTTCCTTTAATTATTCGTGAATTATTATTTTTGACCAGTGTTTTCCCTTTTTAATCATGATCCAGCTCATTCTTATTTTGTGTTTCACCGCTCGGTGTTTCCACGTCGAGTGTTTGTGAGACAATCGCACCAAACTTATCCAGCCATCACAATTTGTATCCTTTACCTTTCCTACTCTTCTGATCCTTTACTCTTGCTTTTATACCTAACTTGTACCTCACCATGTCTTTCTCTTTCAGCCAACTCACCATGTCCTTCTCTTTCAGCCAACTCTCCTGTATTAATCTTTACCTTTGAACCTTTACCTCTCCTTACAAGATACCTACAACTCGATATTATTATTATTGTATTTTCACTGAAAATTTCCTTAACAATCTACAATGATGAATTCTAACAATAATTTTGCGAATGCACTGAAGAAAAACCTTCCCCCCTCCTCCTCGTCCTATCGTGTTTCTTATGTACCCAAAACTAGTTATGGTAAAATGAACGCCCCTCCCAGCTCCCCAAAAGTGGATAACCTTTACCTATCTAAAAAGTGTGGTTTCTCTCTACCTTTTGATAGCTCCATCCCTATGGACAAATATCTTTGCGCTGTGGGGGATATTGTAGGAGATGATAAACTTGTGTTTGCAGGAAAAAATAACGATATTATAAAAATGTACCTCACCAATGAAGCAGAAGTCAACAAGCTATATGACCTTCACCCACAAATCGTCATTGATGATAAGGTTCTAGTTGTGAGAAAACTTACTGACATCGGTCATAAGATTTTTCTCTGCAACGTTGAACCCGGTATACCTGATTCTGTGCTGACTGATGAACTCTCTAAATACACCCGCGTCGTATCCAATGTGAAGTTCGTAAACCTTGGTTCCCGCAATGAACGATTCTGCCATGTTATTGGGTTCAGGAGAACCATGCTCGTTGAAAATGTTGAGAACCTCCCGGCCTCTTTTAACTTGTATTTCGACAATACAAGCTATAAGATATTTATCGTTATAGATAAAATTAAGTGTTTCCAGTGTAATGGTGAAGGTCACCTCATCAAAAACTGTCCTTCTGGGCCTTCCGCTCCTACCCCTGCCCAGGATAGGTTGACCGCGCCTGCTGTACCAGCCAGTCAATCCCAGCTCAAATCTCCTCCTCCTGCTGATATTACGAGTACTTTTCTTCCAGCTTTTGGGAGCCGCACCCGTGTTACGGAGCCCACTCCACTCAATGAAGTTGCCTTCCTCTCTTCCCCATCTGTAGGCAACGAATCTGTTGGTTCGTCTCCTTTAGCTGAAATTATTCCCCCTCAGTCTTCTCCTGTTGAGGTTATGCCCCCTCCGTCTTCTTCGGTCGAGGTTATTCCTTCTCAATCTCCTTCTGTTATTTCTTCTTCTGAATCTGATAGCACCATCACTGAGGTCGATGTTCATCCCATCCTTGATCCGTCACCTAGTGTCACCCCTGACAATACTAATGACATGGACATTGACTCTCAACAAGAGAGGAGTAAGAAGCGTGCACACGCCAGATCCCCCCCGTCCCATGACTTGAACATTGATAAAAAGTTGTGTGTAAAATCAAGTGATTTGGATAGCATTTGTCCCTTTGTGTCTAAACATGAGCCGTCCATTGACCCCCAGGTTTTTGTGGATCTTTTAATGGAATTGAAAAATTCCAAGAAGAAGTTAGAGATCATTAAAGATCGTTATGACATGGACCCCCATGTTGTTATTCAAATTCTGGTCAAAGTTTCTGATGAACAATCTCTTGGTATCAAAATTAAAAATAGGTTAAAAAACCTTCGGAAAACT
Organism: Diaphorina citri; assembly: GCF_000475195.1. Classification (NCBI taxonomy): domain Eukaryota; kingdom Metazoa; phylum Arthropoda; class Insecta; order Hemiptera; family Psyllidae; genus Diaphorina; species Diaphorina citri. Next base: position 14,168 of record NW_007380565.1, read on the forward strand.
CTCCAGAATGCATTACTGTCTGGCTCTCAAGCCTCTCTATCCTCCCTTACGGATTCCGAGTCCAAGGACTCATCTCAAAATTGAAAACTGTTTTTTTTTTTTTTTTTTTTTTTCCAAAAAAATTTCCTTGACCTTATGAATAGCAAGTATTTGGACTCGGTTGTTTGTTTTTCAGATGGTTCTAAAACGCCAAATTCCACTAGCTGTGCCTACTCTATTGACAAGCAAATACATTCATTCAATCTGAACAAGGTTAATTCTGTGTTTTCTGCTGAACTCATGGCCATTTTGCTTTGTATTAAGAACCTCAAATTTCTTCCTCATAATAAATTTATCATTATTTCAGACTCCATGAGTGCACTTCAAGCTATATCTAACCTAAATAGTAATAACTCCCTTGTCCCTAAGATCTACTCTCATTGGCTGGATCTGAAGTCTTGTGGTAAAAATTTGTGTTTCCTATGGTGCCCTTCACATTGTGGAATAAAAGGGAATGAATCTGTGGACAATGCTGCAAGAAATCCTAATTATAATACAACCTTGAGAAAATGTACATCTGATGATTTTAGACCCATAATAAGCACTATTATTATGAAGAATTGGCAAACCTCCTGGGATAATATTACTAACAATAAACTTAAAAACATAAAACCCAAAATTGAAGAATGGGTTTCTAGCAATAGAGACTCGCGTTATGAAGAGATCGTCATCACACGCTTGCGGATAGGTCACACTCGCCTCACACATGAGTTCCTGTTCAATAAAACTCCCCGCCCATCCTGCAGCTGTGGTGAACCTCTGTCTGTCCAACACTTACTTTCCTGCCCATCGCACGACCAAGCCCGTTCACGCCTACCATCAGTCCCGGCCCTAATCAACGACCCTATCAACATTGACTCAACCTTGTCCTACCTGAAAGCCATAGGCCTTTTCACCAAGATATAACCCGGAAGGGATCGGCGCGAACGACACGCAAGTGTTAAAGCGCCTAAGGGAAAAAAAAAAAAAAAAAGGCGAGTTGAGAAAAAATCTTACCGAGGGAGAAAGGAAAAGAAGAATTAGAGGAGAAAGAAACAAATCCAATTAAAAACTCCTCAAAATTTAAACCCAAAAGTTCAAGACAATAAAATTACAAAATGTTGAGGGAGAGAAAAAAGTTATGTCTTTCCCTTAGATTCTCTCTATCTCAAAAAAAAAAAAAAAAAAAAAAAAAATGAAGAGGAAAAGCTAATGAATTATGTATATGCAATGTTGCTCTCCTTGTTCAATCCTGATCTCCTGATAAATAGACATTTCTTTATTCCTACTGACAGAATGATGGTTGTTCTAGACCCTCTGGTCTTTACTACCAAACCATTCAAACGTGTCTATCAACATTCAACTCTACTAGCTGGCGGCTACATTAAGGATAAACATAATTGGATTGAAATTTGGCTGCGAAGCTTCTTACTCCTACTGTGCGTTGTTCCTGCTTCCTGTGATGTCTACAAATTTCCATGAAGGTCCATGTCCATCTCCACATCAAGATGAATAATGTTACATGTGTATGTGTATCTAGGAGACATACTGTACTGTCAATATTAATTATGCCTCTTGTCGGGCTGATTAGTTTATTCGCGTATGTATTCGTCATTTGTATTTTTCTTGGTCAGTTTTCTTTTTTGAGTTTTCCCCTTTTTTTCTGTTTTTCATCCGTTTTATCTAACTAATTCTCTTCCTTTATAGAAGTTTTACTTGATTCTTATATCCAAATGAAAAATTTTCTTTTACAGTGGAATATTAATGGACTCCCAAATCACTTGAACGAATTAAAGTGTGTGATTCAAAAGTTTACTCCTTATATTATCTGTCTTCAAGAGTCACACTTAGCTCCAAACAAAAATCCCCAGTTAAAGCATTTTGATTTATATCGTCACGATTATCTTGATGGTAATGTTGCCTGCGGCGGCGTGTGCACCTTCGTACGTAACACTTGTCATTCGAATGAGCTACATATCTCTACAAATATACAATGTGTTGTTGTTCAGGTCAAGATTCCTGATCTGGCTCAACTATTGTGTATTTGTAATGTCTATTTACCCCCACATATGCAATATTCCGAAGCGGACCTTACCAACATAAAACAACAGCTCCCTTCTCCCTTCATAATACTAGGTGACTTCAATGCCCATAATCAGTTATGGGGCGACAGTAGATTGGATGCAAAGGGTAGAGAGGTTGAAGCCTTTATTTTAAATCATAGTAATGTTCATTTGTTGAACTCTGGGAGTGCTACCCACTTCAATCTTTCCTCTCTTACGCATTCTTCCATTGATTTAACTTTCGCTTCTACGACTATATTTCCTGATATAAATTGGCTGGTTATAGACGATCTCCATTTCTCTGACCATTTCCCAATAGCCTTGTCATATGATAAACCCTTGTCTAGTTCTTCCCAATTGTCGTCTCCTGCTCAGAAGATATGGAATTATAGCAAGGCTAATTGGGAGATGTTCAGATCTAATATCAATTTCGACTTTACCATTGACCTGGATAACGAAGACCCGAATTATGTTGACGATATATTGAACCAAATCAATGTTAATATTCTTAATGCGGCCAATGCGTCAATTCCCGAGAAGTTTATACCTATCAATAAACTTCCTGTTCGCTACCTATAGGTACTATACTTACGCGTGCACATGATTGTGATTGTTTATTAATAGTAGCACTAATATTCTACGTTGCTTCTTCGATTTTGACCAGACGCTAGATACAATCAACACCACCTGTGTCCATCAATACAAGGTAACAATCAAACCCTCCCTATCCAACCCCTCACAAATAGGTGTGCATGTTCTTGCAGACCATACTCACCCATGCCAAAAGCCATGTCCTCGCACCTACCTATACTTACGCGTGCACATGATTGTGATTGTTTATTAATAGTAGCACTAATATTCTACGTTGCTTCTTCGATTTTGACCAGACGCTAATTGAACCAAATCAATGTTAATATTCTTAATGCGGCCAATGCGTCAATTCCCGAGAAGTTTATACCTATCAATAAACTTCCTGTTCCCTGGTGGGACGAAGATGTTAAAAAGGTCATTAAGGAACGAAGAAAGTGTCTGCGTGCTCTAAGACGTCACCCTTCTGTTGCTAATAAAATAGAATTTATGAGAACTAGAGCTATTGCTAGGAAGACCATAAAATTTAAGAAACAACAAAGTTGGTCAAATTTTGTCAGTTCTATTGATCATTCGACAAGTTCCGGTGAAATGTTTCATAAAATGGGTAAATTACGTGGAAAATATACACCAAGGACAATTCCTGCGATTCAAGACCCTATCGATCCAACTAAGCTCATCTTTGACACACCACATATTGCCAGGACATTAGCCGCCCACTTCGCTTCTGTATCTTCTGACGCTAATTATTCCCATGAGTTTTTAGTCCATAAAGTCTCCTGTGAGCATTTACCTATTGATATTGACTATAGTATTGACAGTGATTATAATAGCCCTTTTACTTTGGATGAAATGTTTTTAGTTCTCAAATCTTGTTCCTCTAAAGCCGCCGGACCAGATGGCATTTCTTTTGTCCTATTGAAAGCTCTTCCCACTGTTGCTCTAGAAAAACTACTTGAGTTTTTTAACTTCATTTGGCTCTCTGGGAAATTTCCAAAATCCTGGGGTGAGGCTCTAATTCTTCCTCTGTTAAAGCCTGGTAAAGACCGGTTGATACCTTCAAATTATAGGCCTATATCTCTTTTGAATTGCTCTGCTAAAATCTTGGAAAAAATGACCAACAAAAGGTTATTTTGGTTCCTTGAGAAGAAAGGTTGTATTGATTCATTTCAAAGTGGGGGTCGATTTAAAAGATATACCTATGTACCTACTACCTACCTACCTGGGTAAACTAGAAATCCTCATGACTGACTCATGGGTATACCTACTGATAAGTACCTACCTATATTAAACAAGAGTGGCCACGTGCGTGTACATTTATGACCTATACCATATGAACAAAGCAGAGAGAGAGAGAGAGAGTGTGTGTGTGTGAGAGAGAGTTTGAATTTAAATACATAAAGAAATATTCTATGGACAAGAGAAGGGACAGAGAGAGAGAGAGAGAGAGAGAGAGAGAGAGAGAGAGAGAGAGAGAGAGAGAGAGAGAGAGTGGGGGTCGATTTAAAAGATCTACGCTTGACAATTTAGTAATTCTTGAGAAGGAGGCGGCTCAGGGCATAGCTAATAAGGAGTGTACAGTAGGTATTTTCCTCGATGGGCAAAAGGCATTTGACATGACCTGGCGATATAAAATCATTCAAACTCTTAAGTCATTTGGAATAGATGGATTTATGCTGAGATACCTATCGAGTTTTCTTAGCAACCGTACTATTAGAGTAAAGTGCAACGGTGGTCTTTCTGACAGTTTTTCATTACAGAATGGGATTGTCCAAGGTTCCTCTCTCAGTCCTGTTTTGTTTATAGTCTTTATGAATGATATATTAAATATTGTTAAAGTTCCTCTAAAGCGGCTCTTGTTTATTGACGATTTTTTGATCATTGCTAGAGGGAAAGTTATTGAATTGATGAGAAACCGTATTCAAAAAACACTAGATGAGATTCTTAAATGGTCCAACAACAATGGTCTTATTTTCTCTACTGACCCACAAAAATCTGTTTGTCTCCTCTTTTCCAGGGCCCGTAATCCTACCTTTCCAAAGTTGTTCTAGAGACATTCACCATGTTGCTGTACATGTTTTTACTCTCATGTTTATGAATGGAAATGAGTCTACCGAGAATTCCCGGATATATGTTATGTAGGTACATAAAAAAAAAAACATTATAAAAGGTAGGTACTACATACATATCTGTATAGGCACCTCACCTATGGTAAAAAAAGAACTCTAAACTCTAAAAATATAACATAATAAGATGAGGTAGTTTTTTTCCCTTGTTGGAGTAAGTGAAGAGAAGGAAAGATAAAGAAAGAACGGTAGGAAAGGAAGTGATGGGGATGAGATGACTTTAGGGGAGAAAGAGGGGGGAATGGATTCTATTTGAAAAAGAAGTGTACTTTAGGGGAAAAATGGGGGACGGATTTTCTATAAGGGAAAAGAAGGTCAAAAAATAGTAGACGAAGGTCGAAAAATAGAAGGTACCTATTGTGTAAAGTTAAGTGAATATCCCTCTGTTGTTCTCTTTCTCTCTCTCTCCCTCTCTTTCTATGCTATTTTTTCTCTTCTTTCTTTTGTTACGTTCTATTATTACCTCGTAAAAAAGATGGGCTTGGTGAGTACATAGAATATTATAATTTATAATACAGAATATTGTGCAGGCCCAGGTCCATCTCTCTCTCTCTCAGCTATCTTTCCCTTTTCATGAACGTCAACTCCTTCATAGGTATTAATTTTATTGATTAAAAGGACCAACGAGAGGAAATGTGTATTTTCTATTATTGATTCATAAAAATTTAAACGATTTCATTGGAAAGCTCCATGGAAACTATTTCAGAGGAAAGCTGCATAGTTAAATAAGATAATTCAAAAGGTTCATCCCAGATTAATGAAGAATACGTTCGAGAGATTTCTTCATTTAAAAGATTTTAGTCGCGATTCAAAGTCAGCTTGTTGGGCACCAGTCATTCCTGAGGGGACGCAATCAGATTTTATTATTATTATTTTCGTAGGGACCAGTGGCGACATTACCTGTATAAAAATATTGATGACAAATGGGATTTAATAGTAAAGGAGACACTTAGCAATGCTGTGATACCCACAAAATTTGTGAAGAAGCTCTCTGCTTTATGTACCACAAGAATTCAATTTTTTTGTTCAATTAGTAAAAAAGATATGTTGCTACCAGGTACATAAAGAGTCCACTTATTGCAAGTTTTTAAGAGGTAAAAATGAACCCTTACATTTTTAATACCTAATCTACCTGTTACAACCTTCATGGTCATTACATCAGAACTACATGTAATGCGATAACTAATTCCTGAATTACCTATTCATAAAAAGCATTTGACTTAGTCACACAATTAAATCGATTGCAATATCATTTCAATAAATTGTTTGACTTTATTCAAGGGTTAGTCAACTTCACCAGCTTGGACTTGGTACAGTTGATTGCAATATCATTTCAATAAATTGTTTGACTTTATTCAAGGGTTAGTCAACTTCACCAGCTTGGACTTGGTACAGTTACACTTACTTGACTTACTCCGTGTCTTATTTTTCACTTCCATTCCATTTTTCCGCCCTGTATAACGCAAGGAACTACCCTAGCGACAACCTGTATTTTTCCACGCCTTTCTTTGCCATAATCATCATCGCTGTTGCCATTCATACGAACAACATAAAATTTGCAATGCCACAACTTTATCTCTCTCCCTCCTTCTCTCTCTCTCACACTTATCTATCCTCGGAGAAATGATGAAGCGTGTAGTAACCAAGTTTTGTAGCACAACATACACAAGAATAGACGAATAGAGAGAAAAAAAAGTAAGTGAATTTTCCTTAACTGTGGAAGGTAAGCTCAGAATTTCATGCATACAAAATCAAGCAGTTTGCACTTTTACCCGCTTTAGGGGAACTTGGGGGCTTGGAATTTGCCGAGACCGCAGGTCCAATAGTAGAAATGTACTAGGTGTTGATTGTGAAGGTGATCTTTGGTCGGAATTTTATTACATAATTATTTTTATTGCTTCTTAGTAAATCTTAAATTCCTACTATGCCCTCATAAATACAGCATAAATATCGTCATAAATACAGCAATAAATAGGTTTGTATGTTGTACCTACTTACCTGCTTTGTTTGCCCATAAATACAGTAGGTAGTAGTAAATACAAACTTATTTACATGCTTGTATAAATCAGAT
>NW_007380566.1:0-6879 GCF_000475195.1 Diaphorina citri
CGCTCGTTATTTTTGGGAATGTCGCCAAACTTCGCTTATTTCGTTCACTTATTTATTTATTCCATTTACTTAGGTATTTATTCCATTTACTTAGCTATTTATTTCGTTTACTTATTCCATTTACTTAGTTTCCGTTTACTCATTATATGTTTTCGTTTCGTTTCACGGACGGGCGTCATAGACCGAGGCTAATTATATTGCCAATAAAATTGAGTTTGGCCTCAAAATGAGTAATGAGATGATGGTCAGTATCTTTGTGGTAAACAAGAGGACAGCTGATGGGGAAAAAAGAAAATCACCTTTTTGCTTCTTTAGAACAGAACTAAGTACCTATGTATAATTGTATATGATTTTTTCTAGTTGTGGCCTCAGGTACCTGCCAAAGTGATAAATGTAAAAAAAAGACAATTAAGACAAGAAAGAAGTTAGGGTACCTTGACATTTTTTTCCGTCACCATGTTTCACGTAAAACTTGACTTTAAAGCTGTAAACACAGGTTCAATATGTCCACAACATGGCAGAAAACAGATGAAAACCACTTGTGAAACAAAATTCAAGAAATCAAATTCGAAAGATTTCAAAATGTTAGAAACAAGAGCTTTTGTCTACAAAAACACTTCAGCCCGAAAATAGCAAACTTAGCAAACAATCTCGGAAAAAATCTTACAGGCATCTGCCCAAAACCACAAGTCCAAAGGACTGTCTCACATTTCAACAATTCGTAACAACTCCCACACAAAAAAGAAAAGGAAAGCTCAATAAAAGATTTCCACTTGTTTTTCCTTCGAAAAACTTTCCGTGAAAAGCTCCGACTGTCTCTCACACACCGACACACATGGACTGAACGATCACACCCTTTTGAACATTTTTTGAAAGCGTGCTTTCAGTTGTGGCAACCCAGCAAACCCCCGAGCGAAATATAATTCCGTGTCTTGGAGCAATAATATGGGAACTTATTTCGTTCTTTTTTCCCCATGCGATATAAATATTTTAAGCGGATATATTATTTCCATGCCATAATAACTGGCGAACCCTTTGGAACTTACGGGGAGCTCATTATAGCGTACTATTTTTGCTTCTATGTATGTAGACATGTAGTATGTACTAAGATGTACTGGGGGACGAAAAGGGGCGAAATTTTATTTTTTGTGTAGATTGAAAAGTGCACCTCTCATATGAATACTATGATGTTAAGCTGTGTCCACACATAGTGGACCCCACCGATCGATCGTCGATCGAGGAGTTGAAGAGGTGAATTGTTTGGACACAACTTTAGGTATTGCATATTCATGTACCCTTGTACTAGTACGTATTGTCTACATGTCAACATACATGATATATCAACTACATCATTTTCTTAAAATATGAAAATCCCAGAGGAAATTTCAGTGTATAAAGAAGCAAGGACAAGAGTAAGACTGTGAAGGTAGAGGATTAGACTGTCCCAATATCAATATCAAGACACATCTTTTAATGTTTTAATCCGCTCACAATTAAGGGATTTGAAAGTTTTCTTTCAGAACACAGACAAGGCGGATTAGGTCATCTGCTTTTGAAGCCCAATTATGTAGTATGTACTAAGATTTACTGGGGGACGAAAAGGGGCGAAATTTTATCTTTTGTGTAGATTGAAAAGTGCACCTCTGATATGAATAGGTACTATGATGTTAAGCTGTGTCCACACATAGTGGCACCTCTGATATGAATACTATGATGTTAAGCTATGTCCACACATAGTGGACCCCACCGATCGATCGTCGATCGAGGAGTTGAAGAGATGAATTGTTTGGACACAACTTTAGGTATTGCATAATCATGTACCCTTGTACTAGTACGTATTGTCTACATGTCAACATACATGACATCAACTACATCATTTTCTTAAAATATGAAAATCCCAGAGGAAATTTCAGTGTATAAAGAAGCAAGGACAAGAGGAAGACTGTGAAGGTGGAGGATTAGACTGTCCCAATATCAATATCAAGACACATCTTTTAATGATTTAATCCGCTCACAATTAAGGGATTTGAAAGTTTTCTTTCAGAACACAGACAAGGCGGATTAGGTCATCTGCTTTTGAAGCCCGATTATACTACTCTCCGTTCATTGTCTGGCTAGGGGACGTTAAACAGAGAGAAGACTAGCGTCTGGCTGTGGCTTCGTTCTAACAACGACTATAGCTTCGTTCTAACAACGACTATAGCAAGAGACCTTCTAGTGTAAGTCTAATGTTCATGATCTGTACATATTTATATGTATGTCTACATAGGTAAGCATGAACAAAAGAAAAACAATTGCTATGCAGAGGAGAGAGCTTGGAAACCTACAAGAAAATTATAACGAAACTTATGCAAAGGAAGAAAGGGGAATGAGCGGGATCTTTATAACGAAACTACCTGGCGAAACTCATGCTAAGGAGGGGGATGAGATTCCCGGTTGTTGTTTTGACGCGTTAACACGTCCAATTTTTCGTGGTGTATTTTTCAATTTTTTAAGAGACCTTCTAGTGTAAGTCTAATGTTCATGATCTGTACATATTTATATATGTAGGTCTACATAGGTAAGCATGAACAAAAGAAAAACAATTGCTATGCAGAGGAGAGAGCTTGGAAAACTACAAGAAAATTATAACGAGAGCTATATGCAAAGGAATGAGAGAGGGAAACGTGCAAGAAAATTATAACGAAACTTATGGAAAGGAAGTAAGAGACCTTCTAGTGTAAGTCTAATGTTCATGATCTGTACATATTTATATATGTAGGTCTACATAGGTAAGCATGATTAAAAGAAAAACAATTGCTATGCAGAGGAGAGAGCTTGGAAATTTACAAGAAAATTATAACGAGAGCTATATGCAAAGGAATGAGAGAGGGAGGAAGACTGTGAAGGTGGAGGATTAGACTGTCCAACAATATCAATATCAAGACACATCTTTTAATGTTTTAATCCGCTCACAAGGGATTTGAAAGTTTTCTTTCAGAATACAGACAAGGCCGATTAGGTCGTCTGCTTTTGAAGCCCAATTATACCACTCTCCGTTCATTGTCTGGCTAGGGGACGTTAAACAGAGAGAAGACTAGCGTCTGGCTGTGGGACTATAAACAGAGAGGAGAACAGCTAATCCTAACCAGCCTAGCTAGCTGGCAGTTCCTCAAAGGGTTCTCTCTGCTTACAAGTCCTCACGATGGTTGACTGCGGTTCAGGACGAGCCAGCCAATTTAACATGGCTAGAGCTAGAGACCATCACCCCGGTGTATAACACAGTCCGTAATCCACTCCAGTCAAGTGAAGACCATGTCCAGAAATATGTACAGAGAAATACTGTTAGAAATGATGAGATCTGCCTACCCTGAGCCGTGGTCAGTGTCTTTCTGTCGCACCCTGTATACAGGGTATTCCACTCGTATATTCATCGCTTATCCGTTATGTTAGTTTCTCTTTTGGAACGCTCACAAAACTGGACCATCGAAAAATTCTCTTTTTCTCTCATCTCTTTTTTTCTCTCTTTCTCCCTCTCAATATCTCTCTCTTTCCCTCCCACTCTTTGCAAAATGGTGATGCGCTATTGTTCCTGGAACGCATATTTCAAATCCGGACTATCAAGAAATGGTGGGTCGCTCGATACTCACGATGGTTGACTGCGGTTCAGGACGAGCCAGCCAATTTAAAAGCTAGAGCTAGAGACCATCACCCCGGTGTATAGCAGATACAAAAAGACATCTTTTCTTTATTCTGCTATCGCCATTCTGGGTTGGACGATATTGTTCCCGGAACACTCGTACACATTTCAAATCTGGACCATCAAAAAATAAATTGGGCGACGTTGTTCTTGGAACGCTCTTTCAAAATCTGGACCATTCACTGCAGCAACATGCTATTCAAAGTTTTTACCATAAACCAGCGGTTCTTCCGCTACAGCAACAGCAACAGCATTCAACCCTATATACCTAGGTACCATTCAGACCACTTTTGACAAAATTCGAACGGTCCAGTACTTTTGTGCGGGTAGGTATACCTAAAAAACTGATTACACAAAATTAGAGATGTGTAAAGACTGACTGACTGAATTAAAAGACTTGAATCCCATACAAAGACTGAATGACTTAAACAGTCCCTACTCAAAATACCCAGTCCCAGTCCCAAAACGCCAAAACTCCCAATCCTAAGATTTGAATTTCACCCGCGTACCGCTTGGCTAAACGGGTTTAATCTCACGAACCCCCGCCACCATCAGAATGAGTGCCGGGTACCCATACCTAGGTTGATGTGTACCATTACTGCTGAGTTCTAAGCACACTCAGTACCTTTTGAGAAAAAAAAATCAGTACTTCAGCACCTTGAGGTCAAAATTCAGTACCTTTTTGAGCTGTCCTGCATTGATAAGCCGTCAAAATTTGCTTGTGTTATCCTTTTGTCCGCCATTACACACATTTTTTTTTTTTTTTTTTTTTTGCGTACCCCTGGAGGGTCTCTCGCGTACCCATTCCACAAGGGTACTCGTACCCCCGGTTGAGAATCGCTGCCCTAAACTGCACCACAAAATACACAATAGCTTTTCCAGACAAATAGGGACTTTTCAGACCCTAGTCCCTATTCTGGAAGTATAAACAGGGTTTTCTATTCTACAGGGTGCGCCAGGAAAACACTGACAACGGATTATCGAACTTATTTGTACTACTGCCCGCTGGAATTTTCCTTGCTGAAGAAATAGGAAAGGTTGAGTCCGAAGGGCATCCACTCGTAAAATTTTGTCGTTAAAACCAAATGTCAGTCCAAAGCAATCACCCTAATTAGGCTGCTCCGTCCGTACGAGAACAAAGGCGAAGTTATCTCGAAACCGAGGCTGAAGTCAGAAAAATAACACAGAGAAATACTGTTAGAAATGATGAGATCCACCTACCCTGAGCCGTGGTCAGTGTCTTTCTGTCGCACCCTGTATACAGGGTATTCCACTCGTATATTCATCGCTTATCCGTTATGTTAATGGTAATCTCGAAAGCATACAGACCTACAGGGTGATCCAAAAAAATTAAATGTCGGGAGACAAATTGTAATCATTAAATGATTATACTACTATTTGTTGTATTTACATTTTCTTCTTCTTCTTCTTCTTCTTCTTCTTCTTCTCCTTCTTCTTCTTCTTCTTCTCTTCTCCTTCTTCTTCTTGCAGAGGTTTGATAGAGGTAACTGCTAGAGTCTTACCATCCCGAAATCGAAGACAGGATAGGAGAAAGCCAGCCGTTCCGAGAACGAACCTTATCCGTTCAGGATAAAATCCGCCTCGGGCGCGAATCGAAACCGCGGCCTAGCGCTTACAAGGCAGACGCGCTACCAACCAAGCTAATTCCTCTCTATCTTCTTTTTTCTAAAGAAATAGGTAGAACCGTCCCCCAATAGTGAATAACTCCTACACCTTATCTCTTTCCCTTACTTCCCACATCTTTTTCAATCCAATTCCAAGAATAGAGCTTTCTGAAAACCCTTCCGTCCTAATCCTATTAAAAGTAACTTTTCACTTGACATTTCGCTAAACTATGACGTCACAGTAATCATTATCGAGATTGTTTGATAGTTTTTTTTTTGTTTTCTTCAAAAAGAGTTTTTTTTTAAAAAGAGGTTTGACAGAGGGAACTGTAACTGCTATGGTCTTATCGTCCCGAAATCGAAGAGAGAAGGAAGAGAGGATATCTTTGACTACTATGAATAGCAGTAGGTGACTACTATGAATAGCTTGTACTAAGTCGTGGCGTAGCCAAAAACTAAAATTGGTACCGTTATATCTAGCTTTTTTCTCTTGAGAGGTTAGATAGGGCGACGGTAAGAACGAAGGTCTTATCGTCCCGAAATCAAAGAGAGGAGGAGGACAAGATAGGAGAAAGCCAGTCGTTCCAAGAACGAACCTCAACTATTTATGATGAAGTTCACTTCGGGCAGGAATAGAATTCAGTGAACCACTGAGAACTGGTTCATTCAACATGCTATCGCCGTGTCCTTTGCGCCGCCCCGATGGGCTAATTTTCCTAGGTATATTCCATTGTAAGAAACAGCTGTCAAATCTACTAATATTTTTTTTTAAGAGGTTTGACAGAGGGAACTGTAACTGCTATGGTCTTATCGTCCCGAAATCGAAGAGAGAAGGAAGACAGGATATTGGTCCGTGTGTGTATCTGTCTGTCTGTCCTTCTGTCTGTCTGTAAACAAAATACCTATCTCGAGAACGGTAAGAGCTAGAGACTTGAAATTTGGCATTTGGCATGCAGCTGTCAAATGTGACAAGGATGCAACACGAAACTTTAGGTTAAGATCGGTGCAACGGTTGGCGGCATTTTACCGCTTTTTGGCGGTTTTAGGTGTAATTCAATAACATCTCGGGAACGATATGAGCTAGTGACTTGAAATTTGTTATGTAGGTTCATAAATGTGATAAGGATGTAATACAAAACTTTTGGTTAAGATATAGGTGCTGCGGTAGGCGGTATTTTGGCGGCTTTCGACCGCTTTTTGGCGGTTTTCAGCTATACTGACTAAACGGTTAGAGATATTGTAAAAGTTACAATAGACGAACACCCAAATAAGCATCATTCAATAGGATAAGGAAAGTCGTGTGATGTTCACACCAGATTTTTTTTTTTGCAATGAAAATAAACAACTTAAATTGTTATTTCCAACGTTTAAAAAAATAAAATAAAAGTAAAATAAAAATGGTTGTTTCACTTTTGTTCCTCTCCATTTTATTTGGCATTGTGGGCATTGAAAAATGTGGTGTAATCAGTGAGAGAGAATGAATTTAATGTATGTTAGTGAACCCTCGCCATAACTATATCCTAGTAGCTTCACTTCTACTAATAAAAAAGAAGAAGAAGAATATTAAAAAAAAAA
>NW_007380566.1:10581-16544 GCF_000475195.1 Diaphorina citri
ATCAGTAGATACATACAGAGAAAAGTTCGCACCCTGGTACTGATCAGGGTATGTTCCACTCGTTATATTTTCCATCGCTTATCGCGTTTATTTTAATGGTTATTTCCCCGATTGGCAAATTAATCTTCGAAAGCATCAAACAGACCTAAACAGGGGAGGTTCCAAAAATAATTATAATGTCGGGAGAGCAAATTGTCAGATCATGTAAATGTTCATTAGGTCTGACAATAAAATTAAAATCCCTCGTGTTTGACGCCCAGGCACGACTAGTTCTGTTGCATTATATACACATTATATATCTTCGTGTAACTTGTCACATTTCTTCTTTCTTCACATTCTTTCCTTCGCGCGTTCTTCTTGTCTCTTCTCTTCTCTTCTCCTTCTTCTTTCTTGGGCAGCACGCTTTTGGACTCAGAGGCCATATACTGCCTAGAGTCCTTACCATCCGTAAATCGAAGAGCAGGATAGGAGAAAAAGACACACAGCGCGTGGGCTTCCGACAAACGAACATATACCCGTGGGGATCAGGATACGGACAACTCCCCGCATCTCTCGGGCCGGCGACATCCGATACCGACCAGCGACCAACCCACGAAAGCCGGTGCAATGGTTAGGCCAGTTAGATTGTTTCATCGCTTAAGCAAAAATAAAAACGGCACGGCGCTTACAAGCGGCGCCAAGGTGGAAACCTCGCATCAACGCGCCTACCAACTTTTAAAAACAAAACACAAGCCTATATAATAAGGCTCGGACAGTAAAAAAATAATATATATATATACATTTTTGTGCGCTCCCACGCGAAGCTTTTGGGAATTATGTAGCAAACATCAGTAAGCCTGAGAAGGAAAGTCTGACCACTGACAGACCCTCTCAATATATCTTCAGTTATCAATTATGGAGCGAATATAATTTTTTGGGGGAGAGATATTACACTTTGGGCTCTCAAAATTCGATCGGACTGCATTTCTGAAAAATTGGAAGGGGGGGGGGAGGGGGTCCCACAATGCTCCGCTATGTACATAGGGGAGCATTGTTTACATATATAATTATGTGGCCCTATTTTTGTAATAATTTGTTTTGTAATAATTTGTTCGACTGGAAGTTTGTAATGGAAGTCGTGCGACCAGGCAGCTAGGATCGGAACGCCACCTTAAGACCATAGCAGTTACAGCTCCCTCTGGCAAACCTCTTGAAAATAAAATAATAAAAAAAAGAACCCTATCTCAGTGTTGTCAAGTTTTCTGCGACACCCTGTACATTCTCGTGGACGTGAAATACTTTTTATGAATTCTGCTATCAAAACAGAATACTGACCTCCGCCATTATAAATTATCAGGAATGCAATATCCCGTACCCCGGGATAACGGGATCCTGGGATCCTTTGTCCCGAATGATGGTGCATACTTCATTCTGCTTATGGCTCTCTTTTCTTTTCGTCTTCGTAAGCTCCTTCTTTTCTTTTCTTCTTCTTTTTCTTCGTGTTCGTCTTCTTCTCTTTCTCCTTCTTCTAGTCTTCTTCTCCTTCTATTTCTTGTTCTAATTTTTCTGCTTCGTTTCTTTATTCTTATTTTTCTTCTTTTTCTACTTCTTCTTCTTCTTCTTTTTCTTCGTCTTCGTCTTCTTCTCTTTCTCCTTCTTCTAGTCTTCTTCTTCTTCTCCTTCGTCTCTTTATTCTTGTTTTTCTTCTTTTTCTACTTCTTCTTCTCCTTCTTTCCCTCCTTCTTCTTCTTTTTCTTCTACATTGAGACCACTCTACAACAACACCTTGTTTTCATCAATATAAAACCCTTATTAAAGACTCGTTTCTCTTTTATTACAGAGCGTTTCACTGAATACTCTGTTCATCCTATGTAGGTATTGCTTTGTTTAGCTTACATACCAATAAAGAAAATAAGATCACGTTTTAACCCTTTGATAGCCGTAGACCACAAAAAGGACCATCAATATACATAACCGTTATTAAAGACCTTGTTCCCATTTTATTACTGAACATTTTACTGAAGACTATGAACCTTGTACCTTACATACCAATAAAGTAAATGAGATCTTGTTTTTAACCCTTTAACAAATGAACAAGATCTTGTTTTAAGTTTTAACCCTTTGATAGCCGTAGACCACAAAAAGGACCATCAATATACATAACCGTTATTAAAGACCTTGTTCCCATTTTATTGCTGAACATTTTGCTGAAGACTATGAACCTTGTACCTTACATACCAATAAAGTAAATGAGATCTTGTTTTTAACCGTTTAACAAATGAAGATCATGGAAGTGAGCTTGGATTTTTTACTTCAAATAATATTGTTGTCTTGGCCATAATGTACTCATTTCAGCATAAAACAAAATAGAGTTTCTTGGTTTTTCTTCAAAGAACAAACGCGGGTTCTTCAAAAATTGCCTGAAAACCAATGGGTTGATTTCAGTATAATTTGTAGGTATAGCAGTTCGACTTTAATACAATAAGTTAGTTTTCTTCTTCTTAAAAAAAAAAGACAGAATGGGTTAATTTCAGCATAAAAAAAGTGGATCTTTTGATTTCTCGTCCATGGAAAGAGTTTTTACGACCTTTTAGGGAAATCTCTCAGATTTATCGGAAGAGAAAGAAAGAGTCGCCTAAATCCCGAGTACTAAAAGTCTAAAGAGAAAGCCCAAGTCTAAAAAGTCTACGTAAATCCCAAGAACTGGGCACAAGTAAATGGATTAAACTCCTAAGTCTAAAAATAAATGAACAGGAAGAGAATAAAGAAAGAAAAGAAAGAAGAAGAAAAAGGAAGAAGAAGAAGATGATGATGATGAAGAAGAAGATGAAGAAGAAGAAAAAGGGGAAAAAGAAGAAGAGAAAGAAGATCAAGAAGAAGAAAAAGGGGAAAAAGAAGAAGAAGAAGAAGAAGAAGAAGAAGAAGAAGAAAAAGATCAAGAAGAAGAAAAAGGAAGAAGAAGAAGAAGAAGAAGAAGAAGAAGAAGAAGAAGAAGAAGAAGAAGAAGAAGAAGAAGAAGAGAAGAAGAAAGAGAAGAATAAAGATCGAAAAAAAAAGTTCTCGGGCGAAACTTGTTCGAAAGAAGAGAAGAAAAAAAATCTTAATTTATTTTTATAGCTCCCTCTGTGCTTGAATGTATTATATAGGGTGTCCAAAAAAAAAAGTGGACACCAGGTATGTATTTTTTTGTTTGACTAGGTATATTTTTGAACGTCACTCCTACAACTGCTAGGGTTTTTGAGTGACGGGGGTTTTACTTAATTCGAAAACAAGCTACCTCACCCCCTGCCTGATTGGGGCTACAAAAATTCAACAACACACGATTGCCCAAGATGGTCACCCATCCGGATACTAACCACGCGGGACGTTGCTTAACTTCCATGGATCCATCGAAAACTTATGCATTCAACTGCTGCTATCGTCGCGCGACTACAAGAGTTCTTGTTACGATCTACTGGTATCAAATTTGTATGAACGCCGTGTAAACTTTCTGAGTATGCAATGTGCAAGGAATGTAATATTAGTGGAGATGCACCATTACTTTTTTATGTCAATAAAAATCAAGTTTGTCGGGAGTCCGCGCGAACGTCAAGAATTCGAAGTGCCTCGCGGCCCAGCCTAGTTAGCTTGGTTTGGTAGCGCGTCTGCCTTGTAAGCAATAGGTCGCGGGTTCGATTCCCGCCCTGAGACGAAATTTATCATAATCAGATAAGGTTCTTTCTCGGCTCAGCTGGGCTTTCTCCTATTCTGTCTTTTTTCCGCTTTGCTTTACGGGACGATAGGACCCTAACAACAGTTACAGTTCCCTGTATCAAACCTGTTTTTTTTTTTTTTTTAGAGTACACCCTGTATGAAAGTAATGGCTATATAAGAGAGCTATCGCTCAGACCCCGTTATTTTCCTTGTTCGGAAATTTTCTTAAATCCATTTAACATACGTAACGTTTAGATATACTCGTACATACAGGGTGTCCACAAAGACAGGTACTCACGATGGTTGACTGCGGTTCAGGACGAGCCCAGCCAATTTAAAAGCTAGAGCTAGAGACCATCACCCGGGTGTATAGCAGATACAAAAAGACATCTTTTCTTTATTCTGCTATCGCCATTCGGCGCGAAAGC
Organism: Diaphorina citri; assembly: GCF_000475195.1. Classification (NCBI taxonomy): domain Eukaryota; kingdom Metazoa; phylum Arthropoda; class Insecta; order Hemiptera; family Psyllidae; genus Diaphorina; species Diaphorina citri. The sequence continues at coordinate 14,682 of NW_007380566.1, forward strand.
TAAATCCGCTACAGCAACAGCAACAGCATTCAACCCATATATATACCTAGGTACCATTCAGACCACTTTTGAACAAAATCGGAACGGTCCAGTACTTTTGTGCGGTAAGGTATACCTAATAAAAAACTGAATTACACAAAAATTAGAGATGTGTAAAGAACTGACTGACTGAATTAAAAGACTTGAATCCGCATAAACAAAGACTGAATGACTTAAACAGTCCACTACTCAAAATACCAGTCACGTCCACGAAAACGCCAAAAACTCCCCAATCCTAAGATTTGAATCGATTGAATTTGAATGAGAAGTTTATATTCTTTTCGGAGTTTTCGGCAATCTCCGTTTACGGAATATAACGAAGAAACAAAACGGTGTTAAAAAATTGTCTTGATTGTGAATCGGAATCGAACATAACTTACTTCTAGCATTTAGCAATTAAAAAATAGTAAATACTTAAATAGATAGAGAAATGCAATTAACGGAACTTGGCCTGACGCACTACCGTGCGGCGAGAGTGGTGGGGAATGTCTACTAGGTAAATGGAGCGATCTGATTGGTTACGCTGAGATGCGAGGACTGCTTCTATACAATCACTCTAGATTTCAATCCCAGTCCTTTCCCAGTCCCTGTGTACAATCCCAAGCATGTACCATATGTAATACCTGACATACTGGTTTGTTTGAGATTTTAAACGATGAAAGACAGGGACTTGATCAAACGATCAACTCCCAGAGCGAGAGCTGATCGTAATGCGACATGAAATCAACCTTGTGCGGATACGCATTCTACACAAAATACTCGATTGGCCGTAAGGAGTGAGAAAATAGTGACTGACATAGTAGGCAACATGCAAAACCAAAGGAAAAATAGAAATAAAAAACTTGAATTTTGATGATAACGGTGTTGGTACAAATTATGGGGTTAAGTTCATCAGAAACTGAGGAAAAAAAGTACTAAATATTGAGCTTTTGGTACAAATTTCGAGGCGATAATGGAGCCTTCAATTTATCTCCTGTGAAACTATGTTACCTCATGATTTCACTTTTATTGTGGAAAGCTGGAGGAATTTGTAAAGCTAAAACCGTGAACTGTGGCGTAACGGTACTGGTACCAAAATTATGGGGTTAAGTTCATCAGAAAACTAGAAGAAAAGTACTAAATATTCAGCTTTGGTACAAATTTCGGGCGATAATGGGAGCCTTCATTTATCTCCTGGTGAAACTACGTTCCTCCATATTTCACTTTTATGGTGGAAAAGCCGAAATTTGCAAGCTAAAAAAACGTGACTGTGACGTAACGTTACTGGTACACATTATGGGTTTAAGTTCGATCAGGAAACTAGAGAAAAAGTAACATAAAATATTCAGCATTATAAGGTACAAATTTCTGAGCGGATAAACTGGAGCCTTCAATTTAACTTCCTAGTGAAAAACCATACTATAATACCCTTCTATAAATCTTCACATTCCTATGGTCGGAAAAAGACCTTGCAAATTTACGCCGAAAAACGTTCTACAAACTATGTTGATATTAATATATCCTCTCCTTCCTCCCTTAGCATTGGTAGGTATACAGTTTAAAATGGGTATACTGTTTGTGATTGTATACGATCAGAGTATATATTCTTACTGTACATCTTTTTCGAATTATACAAATATATCAATCACTCCTACTCTCTATGCTGCTTCATCCGTGGCGCTGTCTTCTAACTCACTGTATTGTAATTATGGGGCCTTTCACAAATACCATTGGGGCTCTTTTTGTTCTATACACAGTAGTTGTTGGGTGTGGGTTCTTCTCCAGGAGGTACATGTGAGTCAATTTGTGAAAGGTTTTCATGTGTTCACAATACGTATTTCTATA
>NW_007380566.1:18351-18509 GCF_000475195.1 Diaphorina citri
GTCGTCGCGACAAATTTCAAGATCAGAGCTCATTTGTGTGAGAAAATGTGAAAAAAATCCCGCAAAAATCAGTTTTTTAGGTTTTTTGGCTTTATGGTTTTCTGGACAAAATTTGCACCACCATTTTCGTGATCCTGGTAAAAAGACCTTTAATTTGA
>NW_007380566.1:18565-22278 GCF_000475195.1 Diaphorina citri
ACCTTTAATTTGATATATAGGTCGACCAGGTTTGGATAAGTCCTTCTATGAGGACAGACAGACAGACCGTCTACGTCTTTTTTTTCTCACTCCCCCCTCTCTTTCTACTTCTTATAAGTAATTCTCTCTGACTCCTTTCTCTCTCTCTCTCTCTCTCTTTCTTTTCCTCTCCTTCTGTCCTCTATTTCCACCCACATCTCACACAAATTTGGGGAAGCAGCATAGAGCCTTGATGTGAATCTTATAGACTTTTAGGAATACAAATAATAGACTACCTACATTATTTGTTGGTTTGTTTTTGTTTCTTTGTTTTTTTTGTTGTTTTTTTTTCTTTATTTAAATAAAAACAAGACAATACAAATAATTCATGTGGCATTTCCTTTCTCTCTTTCTCTATCCTTTTTCCTCTCTCTCTCTCTCTCTCTCTCTCTCTCTCTCTGTATGTCTGTTTATTTTCTATCTTCGTTTTTTTTGTTACCTATTTCTCTTTCTGTGTCTACGTCTTTTTTTTCTCACTCCCCCCTCTCTTTCTACTTCTTATAAGTAATTCTCTCTGACTCCTTTGACAGACACCGAGGCGAATACAATAGTCCGTCCCTTATACCTTTTTATTACTATTGTAATAATAAAGGAAGGACGGACTAAAAAGCAGGAGAGAGAGAGAGAGAGAGGAAGAAAAGAAAGAGTTGATCAGACATCTTCGAAGAAGCTTTTTGGGATGAAAGGGATTCGAATGTGTTTAGAGTTCGGGAAAGAGGTACAGGAGGAGGAGGAGAGGAAGAGAGAGGAGAAAGAGGAGGAGAAGGGGGAAACATAACAGATTTTCTTGTATTGAATTGAGAAGAAGAAGAAGAGGAGAAGAAGGGAGAGAAGGAGAAGAGTAGGAAGATGAGGGAAGAGGAAGAGGTGGAGGAGAAGAAGAAGATATATTAGTGTTAGAATGGAGAGGAGAAGAAGAGAAGAAGGAGGAGCAGGAGAATAATAGGAGAAACAAGGATTGAAGATTATTTTAAAATGGAGGAGAAGAAGGAAGAATTCAAGATTATTTCGCAATTGAGGGGAAGATATTAGGAGGAGAAGAAAAAGAAGAAGAAGAAGAAGAAGAAGAAGAAGAAGAAGAAGAAGAAGAAGAATAGGTACCTATTTTCTTGTATTTTTTACCTTTTCCTCTTTGCCCTCTTCCTTCTTCTCCTCGTCCTCATCGTCCTTTCTCTCTTCTTCCTCTTTCTTGTCCTCCTCAATCCTATTCTCCTTCTTCTTCTTTGACTTCTTCTTCTCCTACTCTTCTTCTTTGTCTTTTTCTTCTCCTCTCTCCTTTCCTTCTTCTGCTCCATCGCCACAACCTTAACCAAGTAGCAACACAATTATTTTGGGCCTCATCCAAAAGTGAAAAAAAAAAAAAAAAAAAATAGAAAAGGAAAGAGAAAATCTCCCATTTGAAGAGAGATAGTAAGAGTGAAAAATGATGGAGAAAAGGGAGAGAGAAAGATTGAATAATGATAGAGAGTGTGAGAGAGAGAGAGAGAGAGAGAGAGAGAAATTGAGAAGAAATGAAGGATGAAAGAGAAAGAAATATAGGAACAGTGAAATATGTCAGAGAAAAGAGAGTGAAAGCGAAAAGGAGAGAGAGTGAGAGGGAGAAAGAAAGAAAGAGAGAGAGAGAGAGAGAGAGACCGAGAGATAAAGTCTCGTAGGTAATGTCAGAAATGCTTTTTTTTAATGTCAGAATATACATACCTACCTAACGCAGTAAAAGGGAAAAAATCTCAGAAATCAGCTTTTTCCCTCTCTCTCTCTCTCTCTCTCTCTCTTTTCTCTCTTTCTCTCTCACTCTTTCTTTCTCCCTCCCTCTCTCTCCCTCACTCTTTCTTTCTCCTTTTCCCTCTCTTGCTTTCTCTCTCTCTCTCTCTTACTGAAATATATCACATGTCAAATTCCTTAAAACGTAAGAGAGAGAGAGAGAGAGAGAGAGAGAGAGAGAGAGAGAGAGAGAGAGGAAGAGGAAGAAAAGAAAGAGTTGATCAGACATCTTCGAATAAACTTTTTGGGATGAAAGGGATTCGAATGTGTTTAGAGTTTGGGAAAAGGTACAGGAGGAGGAGGAGAGGAGAAAGAGGAGGAGGAGAAGGAGGAAACATAACAGATTTTCTTGTATTGGAATTGAGAAGACGAAGAAGAGGAGAAGAAGGGAGAGAAGGAGAAGAGTAAGAAGATGAGGGAAGAGGAAGAGGTGGAGGAGAAGAAGAAGATATATTAGTGTTAGAATGGAGAGGAGAAGAAGAGAAAGAGGAGGAGAAGGGGGAAACATAACGGATTTTCTTGTATTGGAATTGAGAAGACGAAGAAGAGGAGAAGAAGGGAGAGAAGGAGAAGAGTAAGAAGATGAGGAAGAGGAAGAGGTGGAGGGGAAGAAGAAGAGATATTTAGGTTAGAATGGAGAGGAGAAGAAGAGAAGGAGGAGGAGCAGGAGAATAATGGGAGAAACAAGGATTGAAGATTATTTTAAAATGGAGGATAATTTTGAGGGGAAGATATTAGGAGAAAATCAGAGGGAGAAGATTATTTTAGGAGGGATAACTCGTGCCTAGTGCCAATAACCCCATAAGCTATAGGTACTTAATACTCACAATACGAGAGACTTACAAGTGTTAGGGCGGGGTTTATCTAGCGTAGGGTTTGTATTGTAGGAATTGCTAGGTACCTATTTCTTGTTTATTTTTTTCAATGATTTATCTGCCTACGAGTATAATACAGGTTGTTGTTTTTTTTTTCTTCTTCTTCTTCTTCTTCTTCTTCTTCTTCTTCTTTAACCCACTATGTCGTTAAAGGGAACTCCAACGGCCACAAGGTCTTATCGTCTCGCAAGCGAAGAGAGAAGGAAGATAGGATAACAGAAAGCCAGCCGTTCCGAGAACGAACCCAGGCAGACGCACTACCCTACTCCAAACTAATTAGGTTCACGAATAAGAAGAAGAAGAGTAGGAGGAGAAGAAGAAGAAGAAGAGGAGAAGAAGAAGAAGAAGAAGAAGAAGAAGAAGAAGATGATGAAGAAGAATAATAAGAAGAAAAAGAATCATTTTTTACCTTTTCCTCTTTGCCCTCTTCCTTCTTCTCCTCGTCCTCATCGTCCTTTCTCTGTCCTCCTTAATCTCCTTTTCCTTCTTCTTCTTCTCCTACTCTCCTTCTTCTTCATCATTTTCTTCTCCTCCTACTCTTGTTCTTCTTCTTCTTTTTCTTCTCCTCCCTCCTTTCCTTCTTCTTCTGCTCCATCGCCACAACCTTAACCAAGTAGCAACACAATTATTTTGGGCCTCATCCAAAAGCGTTTGCCCCAGGAATGTCATTTTGCGTCTAGCTCAGCAAAATAAAATCGAAAAGGGAACAAGAGAAGAAAAAAATGCCAAATGGAAATGAAAAAAAAAAAAAGGTGAACTAGGGAAGGAATAGAAGAGAAGAAGAAGAAGAAGAAGAAGAAGAAGAAGAAGAAGACGAATAAGAAGAAGAAGGAGAGTAGGAGAAGAAGAAGAAGAAGAAGACGACGAAGAAGAAATTAGGACAAAAAAATAGACCGGTAATAGGTATCTCTCTCTTTCTCTCTCTCTTTCTCTCTCTCTCTCTCTCTCTCTCTCTCTCTCAGTTCCGTCTTAAATACATGGAAAGAGGATAAGAAACCTGCCTCGGTGGTGTAGTGGTCAAGGCGCTCGCCTGGTAAA
>NW_007380567.1:0-10445 GCF_000475195.1 Diaphorina citri
CAAGTTCACTGAATACGTTAACTACTATCTGATGTAGGTACTGTGGCTTTACAAAGGAGTAATAAATTGGGATGTTACCTTTGTATTCACTGTTCATGTTGTCTGCGTATTTATTAACATGGAATGCGCCATGGCTGTGTGTACTCTCTCAGGGTCAAAAGCTTCGAGCATTTCATTGCTAATGAGTACAATGTAAGCTTCGGAGCTCGGGTTATGGTTAGGTAAGTGTTCATATCTATGGTTCAAAGAGGTTTTAGGGTCATCCCCTAATCTGTTCAAATTTCCTCCAAGTTGATAGTTGCTTGTCCCAAATCATCAAATTCAACACTCACGGTTTCGTTAGTTTACGATTGACACCGATGTTTCAAGTTCCATATCCCAAATCGCACCTCATGGTCCCTGTGACTGGGGAATCCCTTTCAAACTTAAAAGCTGTAGAGATATCAAATTCCGGAAACTATATCTCCTTGACTATCAATAAATAATCGATTTATCCATCACTGGGTCACTTTTGCATAATGTTGGACAATTTTAGACATGATGAGCTCTATACCCTCATCAAACGCCCAAAGTTTTAATCTTGCCTTCTTGTTTTCTCAGCACTTCACATGTAACACACCTACGGTGGATTTCACCAACCTTATTACCAGCCTCAAACAGCCCGTTATTTTAACAGCCCTGTTAAGCCAATACAAATTAAATGGAACTTAACTGGCTGTTAGATTAACAGGAGTTATAATGACTGAATAAATATTGGTGAAATCCAACACAACACTAGTGTAGATAGTTTCAAGGAGCGATAGGCATTACCAAGACAACTAGCACTGCCTTATTAGGCAAGGACATAATTCTTCGTAAAATAGTTCCTGAGACATTCGATACGTATGTGTTCGCCTCTAAAAAAATCTTTTCAATAGAGCTTGTTATAGATATTTACTTTGAATCAGTGTACTTTGAATTCGTCGCTCTCAGTTAATTATGTAACATTGTAGATAATACACTTCGTCGTTCCAAACACGAAGAGGCGTAAGTGCGAAAATCACATTTTTCAGGAGGGCCGAAATAAGTTTTTTTTTTTTAAGTTTTTTAAATTTATTTTTTGAACCCTGGATTTTTAACTACTATGGTCTTATCGTCCCGAAATCGAAGAGAAAAGGAAGACAGGATAGGAGAAAGCCAGCTGTTCCGAGAACGAACATTATCCCATCAGGATAAAATCCGCCCCGGGCGGTGGCCTAGCTATTACAAGGCAGACGCACTACCAACTAAGCTAACTAGGCTGGCTTCCTGGCTACTTTAATTTGAACAAAAGGAGAGCTTTTAGTGTTCCATAATAGCGATACGTCCTAGTTTCATAGTATTCGTCCTAGATTCACCTCAGTCACGCCCGGGGCGGATTTTATCCTGAACGGATAGGGTTCGTTCTCGGAACGGCTGGTTTCCTCTTATCCTATCTTCCTTCTCTCTTCGATTTCGGGACGACAAGACTTTGGCAGTTACATAAAGGGTTGGTGGTGGAGCCATAAATGCTACCCGAATTGAAAGGATTTCACAGACTCCAAAAATTGACGGAACATTCAGGTAAATCTCCCAGTTATTGGTTCTCTTATGAAATGACCAAGATTGAGGTGACATAGATTTTATTTAGGAGTTTTGAAATCGTTCGGCGCTCCTCTAAAACCGAATCGTTTATATTTACTACACTCATTTTTTTACAGTTTACATTTATTACAATAATTTTTTTCCGTCGATCTGCATGCATGTCAGAATCGAGGACACCCTCTTTGAACACGACTTCTCCTAGATATAGATCCTCGATATGAAACCATTTTGTCATGAGGACATTAACTCGCGAGCAATAAAAACTCAGGCAAGATCAGATCTGAAGATATTTCTTTACTCTTTAATAGAAAAACTTAATAATATCGTACATAGTCAGAATTATGTGAGTCAGAATTAAGTACATACGTATATTTATGTAGGTAAGTAAATGTAGGTCTGTAGAACTGTTTCCTATAGGTATACTTGAATAGTCATTATGGGAAAAGTTGAAATCTTCTGGATACTAGGATTAGGTTTATCTCTGGTGATCTACTTAGAAGATTACCTGGTGCTGCGTTAGGTGGAACAAAAAAAGTTACCTGGTGTCCCTGGTGATTTTGAACTTGATGTCAGACATCATAAATTTCCACTTGGAGCATCGATATTTAAAAATTTCGAGTAACTTGTTGGATAAATTCATGTCCAATGTATTCTCGGGTAATATGTAGGGTACCTATTTTATTTCCGAATTTGAAAGTTACATCTTTAATTTCTAAATACCTAGGTAGGTAGGTATTACCTATGAACATAGGTAGGTAGATAGCTATAATATTACCTATGAACATAGGGAGGTAGGTAGGTATTACCTATCTAAATTAGATGTCCCCATCTAATTTGTTTTCCAAATATTATGCTGGTACTTTTTGCAAAAAAAAAAAAAAAAAAAAAAAAAAAAAAAATTTTAGGAATTTCAAAAGCAGTCATTAAATGTGTGTTAGGTGAACACATCATGTGGCATTCTGGTATAGGCCGAAGATACCACAATTACCACATTGAGATGGTATGGTGAAGTAATTCGTACGGACTGTCTTTCTTCAATGTTCGGTATCCGTCAGTAAATTTGATGTCAAATGTTGTCATAGTTGTATGCAATACTTTGCGGTTATGACATTTCGATGTCCACATATTCATCTAAGTTCTATAATTAGATTAATTAGGCGACTAAGGGCTCTTTGCTAAAAGGTATGGTGTTACTCTTTGGTAGGTACCTACTCTAACTGTGCTAGGGAATACCACACTAATTCTCTCATTGAACTCATGCACCCAGCAATCCCAGCATAAGTGGTTCCGGAAAATCCAACATCACGCGACTGATGTCCAGATGGTCACCCATCCAAATACCAGCCACATAATTATAACGTTGTCTCCAGTGATCCATCAGGAATTTTTTCAACTGACGCATTCAACGTTCTATCACCAATGGCTCTCTCTAGTTAACTAGCTTTGTAGCTTGTAACTAAATTGGTTTATTTTCCATTTGTCAGTTTCCCGAAAGGAAAGGACACCTAATCCCTTTCAAAATTAGGCATCCCTAGGAGGTTTCAAGTCTGCTATTAACTTGAGAATAAACATGTTTAAAGTCTCAACTTCCTTCCTTCATGTGGTTAGTAGGTATTAGGTAGTTCCAAGTTCCTATTAACCACAATTCTTGTATATGCTTTGCGTTGGTCACTGGTTTCGTATTTCCGCAATTTCTTTAGTACGACCCGCGCGGGGCTTGTGACGATTTGTTTCTTTTTTGTGAAATTTTACCCCAGATTTACGTAAACTGAAAACCAACAGCACCAGTATTGTAGTGGATGTGACGAAAACACTTTTTTTTTATTTTTGTAGGTAAATGTTACTCGTATATGTAATTTAGAAATTATGGAACCTCGTATATAATAATTATACAGCATACCGGGATAGCATACCAAATTTCATTTCTCTACGACAAACCGTTCTTGAGATATTTTGTTCACAACTTTCTACTTTTTTCCCATTTAAATTTCATTTCTCTACGACAAACCGTTCTTGAGATATTTTGTTCACAACTTTCTACTTTTTCCCATTTAAACCTGTACGAATTTCATTTCTCTACGACAAACCGTTCTTGAGATATTTTGTTCACAACTTTCTACTTTTTCCCATTTAAACCTGTAGATAGCATAACAAATTTCATTTCTACGACAAACCGTTCTTGAGATATTTTGTTCACAACTTTCTACTTTTTCCCATTTAAACCTGTAGTACGTACGTCGTACGTTACAGACCATGGGCTAAAAATCACTCTTTTGACATCAGGGGATCCCAAAACGGATATTTCCAACCATTTCCCGATTTTGAAAATTTGGACCGATTGCAATACTTTAGGTACCTAATACATAGGTATATATGATTTTTTTTCTATTTACTGTTTTGCCTTAAGGCCGGACCATACAGCCTGAGTGTTATACGAAATTGGGCATCTTCTAGCTATTAGTCCATAGCGGTAAATGTCACACCAAATGAATTGTTTCCCATCATCTCATACTGATCCTTATACCGATATAGGTACTGATGTATGTATAGTGAGTGGAGTCATAATATTAGGTATTCTGAAAATGTCAAGCTTTGGTCTCATGGAAGGTCATTGATCTCAGACCATAGAAGACAATCCTGTGTGTACTGTGTAGCGTAGGATTTTAGTTTTATAGCATCGGGTTAAGGATTCTGTGAATCTTGAAAAATGCATCTTTAGAAACCCGCAAATATATCAAACCTACTGAACATACAGTCAACAAATTGAGGGTACCGTAAACCGGGGTTGGATTGCACCACATGGGGTAACTTTTCTTACTTTACTTTCCTATGCACGATGACAAAAATTCAGCTGATGGTTCCTTGGAGCAGAAAATGTTCATCAATCTTTGCATGAGACTGAAAGAAAGGAAGGAAGAAAGAAAATCTGTTTTTCGAGTTTGACCTGCATGATAAAAACGGTAGGAATTTTTCGCCTTTGTTGCAACATGATCTAATTTTATTTAATACCTATCTACTATGTAACTACATATAGTGTTATAAAGTTCAAAGTTGCAACAGTCAACAAATTGAGGGTACCGTAAACCGGGGTTGGATTGCACCACATGGGGTAACTTTTCTTACTTTACTTTTCTATGCACGATGACAAAAATTCAGCTGATGGTTCCTTAAAGCTGGGAATTTTCATCAATCCTTGCAACAAGACTGAAAGAAAGGAAGAAAGAAAATCTGTTTTTCGAGTTTGACCTGCATGACAGAAACGGTAGGAATTTTTCGCGTTTGTTGCAACATGATCTAATTTTTTTTTTAATACCTATCTACCTACTATGTAGGTATGTAACTAAATATAGTGTTATAAAGTTCAAAGTTGCAGTAAAAAAGAGCACCGGTTTTGACTAAATACTTCAGGTGAAGGACAAAAGTTGAATCTAGGTAGCTATATACCAGGTAGGTATCCACTCTTATAAAATATTAAACCGAGTTAACGTGAGTTTGAAAGTTTAACGATTGTCTTCAGACAATCATAAAGTTTGGCCTTTATTTTCAGATTTACAATTGACAAAAGTATTGTATGTATTACGATTTATTACAAGTCTATTGTAACCATTTCGCTTGAGGACTTGTAGAGGCATCTAATTTTAGCTGCTGTAGGGGCGTCATATACCAACCAGCGGTATATGTAGGTGTAGCAAAAAGGCTGTCCTGTCTGATTGGAAGCAACTTGCATAAAGACTGAAGTATAGGTACCTAAACTTATACATTTTTAAGGTGTGCCCACACATAGTCGATCGGACAGCGATCGACCGAACCGTCCACACTGCCTCTACAACATAGATTCATCTCGTCGATCAACATCGATCGACGCGACGGTCAGTCGACTATCTTTGGACACGCCTTTACACCCTAGTTCAAATGTGTGTTAGGTGAACACATCATGTGGGATTCTGGTATAGGCCGAAGATACCACAATTACCACATTGAGATGGTATGGTGAAGTAATACGTACGGACTGTCTTCAATGTTTGGTGTCCGTCAGTAAATTTGATGTCAAATGTTGTCATAGTTGTATGCAATACTTTGCGGTTATGACATTTCGATGTCCACATATTCTTCTAAGTTCTATAATTAGGAGACTAGGGGCTCTTTGCTGAAAGGCATGGTGTTACTCTTTGGTACCTAACTTTGTTATTAAATAATACACACTTTGTTAGAAGTTCTCTCATCCTCACCCAGCCAAAGTGTGGCCGCGGGTAATGACAACAGCACCCGATTGTCTAGATGGTCGTCCGTCCAGATGCCAGCCACGCGCAATGTTTCTTACCTTCAGTGATCCATCGAAAACTGGTGCATTCAACGTTCTATCGGCACCGGTGGCCCTCTAGTTTATTGACTTTAATAGCTTGTAACAGTTGTAACTTGTGACACAATAGGTGTATTTTCCAGTGGTTAGTTTCCAGAAAGGAAAGTATGTATTAGGTACACCTAACACCTTTCAAAATTAGGCACCTAAGAGGTTTTTAGTCTGTTATTAACTTGCGATCTTGCGAATCAATGTGTTTAGTTTAAAGCCTCAACTTCCTTCCTTCATGTGGTTAGTAATGTTAGTATTACTATTAACCACAATTCTTATATGTTTTGCGTTGGTCACTGGTTTCGTATTTCCGCAATTTCTTTAGTACGACCCGCGCGGGGCATGTGACCATTTGTTTCTTTTTTGTGAAATTTTACCGCAGATTTACGTAAACTGAAAACCAACAGCACCAGTATTGTAGTGGATATGACGAAAACACTTTTTCTTTTATTTTTGTAGGTAAATATGTAATTTAGAAATTATGGAACCTCATACATAATAATTATACATAGGTACCCAATACCTATATGATTTTTTTTTTCTAGGTACTGTTTTGCCTTAAGGCCGGACCATACAGCCTGAGTGTTATACGAAATTAGGCATCTTCAAGGTATTAATCCATAGCGGTAAATGTCACACCAAATGAATTGTTTCCCATCATCTCATACTGGTCCTATACCGATATAGGTACTGATGTAGTGAGTGGAGTCATAATATTACTCTGAAAATGTCAAGCTTTGGTCTCATGGAAGGTCATTGATCTCAGACCATAGAAGACAATCCTGTGTGTACTGTGTAGCGTAGGATTTTAGTTTTATAGCATCGGGTTAAGGATTCTGTGAATCTTGAAAAATGCATCTTTAGAAACCCGCAAATATATCAAACCTACTGAACATGCAGTCAACAGGTACTGTGTATTAGCGTAGGATTTTAGTTTTATAGCATCGGGTTAAGGATTCTGTGAATCTTGAAAAATGCATCTTTAGAATCCCGCAAAAATATCAAACCTACTGAACATGCAGTCAACAAATTGAGGGTACCGTAAACCGGGGTTGGATTGCACCACATGGGGTAACTTTTCGTATTTTACTTTTTACATGCGCGATGACAAAAATTCAGCTGATGGTTCCTTAAAGCTGGGAATTTTCATCAATCCTTGCAACAAGACTGAAAGAAAGGAAGAAAATCTGATCTGATCCAGTTTTCGAGTTTGACCTGCATGATAAAAACGGTAGGAATTTTTCGCGTTTGTTGCAACATGATCTAATTTTATTTAATACCTATCTACTATGTAACTAAATATAGTGCTATAAAGTTCAAAGTTGCTGTATAAAAGAGCACCGGTTTTGACTAAATACTTCAGGTGAAGGACAAAAGTTGAATCTAGGTAGCTTGGTACCTATCTACCTATCGGTACATAGGTATACTCTTATAAACGTGAGTTTAAAAGTTTAACGCCTGGGAAACCATGAGTTTAAAAGTTCAACGATTGACTTCAGACAATCATAAAGTTTGGCCTTTATTTTCAGATTTACAATTTACAAAAGTATTGTATGTATTACGATCTATTACAAGTCTATTGTGACTATTTCGCTTGAAGACTTGTAGAGGCATCTAATTTTAGCTGCTGTAGGGGCGTCATATACCAACCAGCGGTATAGGTGTAGCAAAAAGGCTGTCTGATTGGAAGCAACTTGCATAAAGACTGAAGTATAGGTACCTAAACTTATACATTTTTAAGGTGTGTCCACTCGTCTCACTGGAGGACGTAAAACTGAGACAAAACCAGCCCTGTCAAGCCACAGACAATAACACTGGCTCTTTTGAGGGTACCTGAATGGGACTATGGTCAAGTCCGTCTCAGGAAGTAGGGTACAACGACATAATTATGTACCTGAATATCCCTCATCAGACCCCTACGATTTAGGGGCCCTGAACTAGCTCTCTGGCCTCGATGACACCTCTTGGTATCCTCTTAATGGGATAGTAGATGAACTCACAGATTTTCTCTAGAATAAACCTGAGTGTGCAGACTCTTTAGAGGTGCTACAGGTGAATTTTAGAGAAACTGGGGAGGTTGAAATATACCAGTGAGGGTACTTCTAGGTTACATCAAGGCCTTGGGATAACAGACCTATCAAACCCCTCATCCCTCATTAGACCCCTTCAGTTCGGGGGCCCCAAGTAGCTCTCTGGCCTAGGCACCTCTTGGTATCCTCTTAATGGGATAGTAGATGAACTCACAGATTTTCTCTGGAATAAACCTGAGTGTGCAGACTCTTTAGAGGTGCTACAGGTGAATTTTAGAGAAACTGGGGAGGTTGAAATATACCAATGAGGGTACTTCTAGGTTCCATCAAGGCCAGGGTATAGCAGCTTGGGCAGGGGAAAAAATACTGGTCACAATAGATCTACAGAGGTCGCAGTGTTAATTGCATACTCTCTTGGGAGAGGAGCAACCAGTCCCATAATAGATAGAAGGTGTGTCCACACATAGTCGATCGGACATCGATCGACTGAACCGTCCACACTGCCTCTACAACATAGATTCATCTCGTCGACCAAGTCGACTATCTTTGGACACGCCTCTACACCCTAGTTCTTCCACCTTGTATTACACGAGTTACATACCAAAAGCGACAGAATGAATGCAATAGCTTCTTATCTCTACTCTTGTTTCTTATAAAACCCTTCTTGCTTACATTAGAGAATCGATAATTCTTGCAGACAATTGCCTTTGAGGTAGTAAATAAGTTAATGACCTACGGGGCCCTTGTCGCCATTGTATGCTGGTTTGGCTGAATAGAAATTGTTTCTAAACCACAGTAGATCGAGATGACTGCAAGTTCTTCGCTTATCCTGCAGTTATGTGGAGATAGAGGCTGTTTTGTATCAACAGGGTATATACAACGGAGATACAGGGTATAACAGCATTCTAAATGGTACCCCCTTGTCCTTAGATTCCTTCTAGTAAAGTTCTGATGTTTTTTACTTTCTGTTACCTGTTTAGGGTTCATTTGAATGTTTCTTCTTTACCTTTCCTATTGGGTAGGTATGTTCATAGGTAGTTTTTATAAATTACCTACGTTCTTCTTCTTCTTCTTCTTCTTCTTCTTCTTCTTCTTCTTCTTCTTCTTCTTCTTCTTCTTTTCCTTCATCTCTTCCCATGTTCAGATGGGGTCGGCGTTTGTCGTCGGCCTCTCAATCAGCTCTAGAATGATCGCTTTGAGGCCAACTAGTTCTGGCTAGACAAAATTTTTCGAGTGGATGCCCTTCGCACTCAACCTTTGCTATTGTTATAGCATAAGGCAAATTTGTGCTAGTTTGCTCACTGTTTATAGTCCCCTAGCAAGACACTGATCTACTCTCTGTTTATAGTCCCTCAGCCAGACCTACGTTCTTCTAAAAAAAAAAATCGTAGGTAGGTACCTAAGTACAGAAAGATTTATTTGAAATTTGGGATCAGAACTTCACAATACATGTATTGAATTCAATGGTGAAGTTAAAACCAAGTCAATTCATTCAATATAAAGTGGTTCCCAAAGAATTGAGCTCGGTATTATTGGTAGGATGGTAGGTTGCCCTATTCCGTGAGGTTAAGAAAGGTTTTAAGAACCCCTGCTCCAAATCCCCCCATACTTGTATCCCCCGGCTCATCCTGTGAACTTTGACCTCTTAGTATTCCCTCAGTAAAGTTTTAATTACGTAAAGACGAAGCAGGGAGCCTTCTAAAACACTGACCTGACCTGTCAAACTTCGTAAGCCTTTCTAAGCTCTTTATAGCTTTCAAAACGGAAGAGAAATTTTCTTGGCCTTTTCCATTTTTTCGTCTTATCCTTTTTATCTCAACAGTTTAACAGTTGACTTCACCTACTTTGGTCCCTTCTTCTCCTTCCCCTTTCTGGGCTTCATATTCGGGTAAAACTGTACCTAATATTTTTTCTTATTTTTACTCGTGTATACAGGGTTGGTGCTTTCAGTCAGCCTTTTCTAATCACCTCTATTTCGTCTTTCGTCCCCTGTTAACTTTTTCCTTTTTTTACGCAAACTTTCAAACTTTTCTCTAGGTCGGGCTTTTTTTATCCTGTTTTCCTTCTATCTTCGCTTTCGAAACGATTACAAGTTCCCTCTATCAAACCTCAGAAAAAAAATAATAATAACAATAAATGAAAAAAAAAAAAAAATGCTGACCAAGCTGACACTCATGGGCTAACGCGAAATCCAACCTTTTTCATTTCCTGCTGGGAAAAGCAGCTCGAAACTGTGTTGACCCAGATTTATTTCAGAAAAACATCTTAATAGCACTTCTCTACTGTGGAGGGGATACTGAAGAAAAATCTAAAAGCTTATTTGCACCCGCTTTAATTCTGTTGTTTTCTCAAACGTTGGGAGAGGAGATGGTGGAGGATTCGTTGGAAGGGAAAACGGTGTGTGGGAAATCGTTGAGAAGGGTAATCGGTGGAGTAAGAATCCGAGGGAACTGGAGGGGGAG
>NW_007380567.1:10979-14572 GCF_000475195.1 Diaphorina citri
TCTAAAGTTTAGGTACATTTTTTTTTTTTTTTTTTTTTTTTTTTTTTTTTTTCCCCATTTTTCCCCCCCCCAATTGGGTTTTTTTTTTTTTTTTTTTTTTTTTTTTTTTTTTGAAGAGGTTAGACAGAGGGAACTGTAACCGCTAAGGTCTTATCGTCCCGACATCTCAGAGAGGAGGAAGACAAGATAGAAGAAAGCCAGCCGTTCCGAGAACGAACCTTATCCGTTAAGGATGAAATCCGCCCCGGGTGGGAATCGAACCCACAACCTAGCACTCACAAAGCCAGTTGTTCCGGGCTGGCTCCGAAAACGAAAGGTATACTGTCTTCTTGGTTTTCTAGTTTGTTCGATTTTCAATAGAAACAGTGTTTATATTGAAAAAGTTCCATTCTGTCCCTATTGTTTTGTACATACGTGTAGAGTTTAGCTTTAGACACACGGAACCTACGACCTACGCCTCCGAAGTCAATCTATCCCTATTATTTTGTACACGAGTATAGACAAGTGGATCCTACACCTATTCATGTACTCCTCTTTTATGGTCTTGTTATTGTTTTCAGAGTCCTGGTGGAACAATGCCTTCCTCATGTAAATTTTCCTCACCGCAATGAACATTACGCGCGCCTATTTATGCGAAATTTCACCTAAATAAATAAATTATGTAGGACCTAACCGTACCTTACCGTATTCACAAGGTACATAACCATCATTTTCATGAGATAGAGTGCCTACATAACAATCATTTTCATGATTAATAACGAGGATGTATAGTGCCATGGTTAGTGGATGTACCACTCTGTGTTTACATAGGAAGTGGAATGGTTGTGTTGTGGACTTGTAACTTGAAGGATGTGGGTTTGATGCTTTGATGTGCTATGAGATATTGATGCTGTGTTAATTTGCTCCGTGTAGGGGTACTTACACCCCGAAATGGCCAGCAGACATGGGCACATGATAACTCAAAAAAAGATCATCCGTTCAGGTACCAACCATAACTCCACTTTAAGTGATTCGTCAAGAACCAAGAGCATTTCATTTGCTATAGCCCACAGATTGGTAGTACATTAGGTACCTACTACTAGATTTACTGAAGAGGCTACCTTCATACTACTTTGAAAACTTAAACAATTTCATCTATTTGAACACAGACTGAATGTCTGGACCCCAGTTCATTTGTTATAGGACGATAAAATCAAGGGGTCCATCCATCTTACACTCTACCATTAATATATTAGTCTATGTCCAGTTATAACCCCCACAGATCACAGAGCTGCTGGGGATGATCCTAATACTCGTATTAGATGCCCTAGGTCAGTCAATCAGTCATGCATCATGAAATCCCTGATGATACAAACATAGGTAATAATATGAGTGTTCATCTACAAAAGGGTACAGTCATCCCTTTTATCCTCCAACCTTCAACATTCTGATCCAACATAAATCAATAATAGATAACTACTTATTATGTATACGATTCCATATCGATAAACTAATCACTAATACAACCACAAAGGGGTGGAATTTAATCTACAATCTACATGGAAAAAGAATTCAAATATCCCCAAGAGTCCTAGACACAAGGTCCACTACCCTCAGATTATTAAAAAATAAAAATCCAAGAAGTAAGACATTAGGTATTCTTGTTCTTCCAGGAAAGGATTTTTTTACTTTCTATTACACTCTGTACAAATAAAGTCGGAAGTGTATAATTTTCTAAATTATAGGGTAGCTATAACGAGGGTAGTCCAGAGGCTAATGATCATGAAAGGTCATTGATGTCCGCCCATGCTAACATGAGTGGAATGGATTTAGAACGAGCGAGTTCTTCTCAGTCACATCTGATCCTTGTGTGTTACCAATGGCCAGTTTTTGGCCAAATTTTAATTTCTCCTATTTTCTTGCCGGATTTCAGGACGTGTGTTGCCAGCTCGAGCAGGAGTTCAACCCCATCGTGACGGCAACATGCAAGGCCGGCTACATGACCATCAAGGTCAACACCACCCAGGCGTTCGGTGGTGCTGTGCACGCCAAAGACTTCCGGTCCCCCAGTTGTATCACGTACGGCAACGGATCTCACATGACCACCCTTGGGATTAACCTGCTCGCCCCTCAGGGATCTCCGGAGTACTGTGGTGTTCTGGTCAATAATGTAAGTATTTAGGTATTTAGGGTGGATTTCACCAATATTTTTTTAGTCCCTAGAAGGCCTGTTTACCTAGTCTCTAGTCTAAACAGGGCTATTAAGCTAACAGACTGTTAGGTAAAAAAAAATCCCTCCGTTTAATATGCTATGTTAAATTTTATGACTAAACTTGGACTCGAAGCACCAACCTCCAGATTCAGAGTACATCGTGCTAACCAATATACGCCACTGAGGTTAGTACCTATGTACATATGTATTTGTATACCCAGATACCCACACCCATGCAATAGAGAAGTACCTACCTACATAAATAACTACGAGACTTCAAATTTCATCAGGAATAAAATGCTGAAACCCCTATGGCATAACTCAGGGGGTTCCCCTCATACTCACAGCTCAGCAACACAGCTTGAGCTTTTGTTCACCCTACCCCGATAGCCCTGACTTTCAAAGGACTCCCCCAACCCCAACCACACCCGATCCACAAATATCTTCTCTCCCACATCCCTCTTCTCCTTCTCCTCCTTTTCTTCTTCCTCTTATTTCTCTTTCTCTCTCTCTCTCTCTCTCTCTCTCTCTCTCTCTAAGGTCAACACCACCCAGGCGTTCGGTGGTGCTGTGCACGCCAAAGACTTCCGGTCCCCCAGTTGCATCACGTACGGCAACGGATCTCACATGACCACCCTTGGGATTAACCTGCTCGCCCCTCAGGGATCTCCGGAGTACTGTGGTGTTCTGGTCAATAATGTAAGTATTTATTTATTTAGGGTGGATTTCACCAATATTTTTTTAGTCCATAGAAGGCCTGTTTACCTAGTCTCTAGTCTAAACAGGGCTATTAAGCTAACAGACTGTTAGGGGAAAAAAGAATGTTGGTAAAAAAAAATCTCTCCGTTAAATATACTATGATTACTATGTTAAATTTTATGTCTAAACTTGGACTCGAAGCACCAACCTCCAGATTCAGAGTACATCGTGCTAACCAATATACGCCACTGAGGTTTGTACCTATGTACATATGTATTTGTATATACCCAGATACCCACACCCATGCAATAGAGAAGTACCTACCTACATAAATAACTACGGGACTTCAAATTTCATCAGGAATAAAATGCTGAAACCCCTATGGCATAACTCAGGGGGTTTCCCTCATACTCACAGCTCAGCAACACAGCTTGAGCTTTTGTTTACCCTACCCCGATAGCCATGACTTTCAAAGGACTCCCCCAACCTCAACCACACCCGATCCACTAATATCTTCCCTCCCACATCCCTCTTCTCCTTCTCCTCCTTTTCTTCTTCCTCTTATTTCTCTTTCTCTCTCTCTCTCTCTCTCTCTCTCTCTCTCTCTCTCTCTCTCTCTCTCTCCCCCCTCCTCTCCTTATACCTTTCTCCCCTGAGTTCTCTCTCCCCCTCTCTCTCCCTCTCTCTCTCTCCCTCTCTCCCT
>NW_007380567.1:15019-23245 GCF_000475195.1 Diaphorina citri
TTTTCTTTATCAGGATGTATGACTGAGGCGTCGTGTCTTAAACGCAGTCTTTTTCTGCGGCGTAAAGGTACATTTACATTCATCCCACCTGAGCCTTTTAACCTATTTAAGGACATATACCGGGGACTAACCTTGCGTTCATAATGATATGTTATATGGACTATTCCCCCCAGTCCCCCCGATAGTAAAGAAACAAAAATGAAGCCTCCCCCCCCCCCCCTAAATCAGGCCCTGGCTCCAATATTTTCATACATACATGTAGGCTGGTGGGATACGCATTATTATTCTTGTTCAAAAATAGGAGAATAAAATATGAACACAATATAATGGAGAAAATTATGAAAGTATGAAAAATGTTATGCAAATGAGAAACGCTCTCTCTCTCTCTCTCTCTCTCTCCATTTCCCTTTCCCTCTCTCTTTATCTTTGTCTCTTCCTCTTTCATCTTTCTCTTATTACTCGCTCCCTATCTTTCTCCTTTAACTGTCCCTCATTCTTTCTTTCTCTCTCTCTCTTTGCCTCTTTTCCTTTCTCCCTCTTTCTCTCTCTTTCCCTCTCTCTTTCTCCCTCTTTTCCTCTCTCTCTTTCTCCCTCATTCTCCCTCTTTCTCTGTCCTTCTTCTCTCTCACTCTCTCCCACTTTTTGGTTTCTCTCTCTCTCTCTCTTTACCACACATTTGTTGGAACAATCCCTTTTTGTGGTAAATGGTGGAGGTGGGACAAGTAAAAGTGCGGGGGTTCGGAAATTAGAACAAATTCGCACGCAAAATCCTTGCAATTTAACCCTTATGAAGTTATGACCCTTATCTTGATGAAATTTCATATTTTTAGTGTTCTCTCTCTCTCTCTCTCTCTCTCTCTCTCTCTCTCTTTCTTTCTTTTTTCCTTTCTTTCTCTCTCTCTCTTCTTGTTTCTTATCTATCTTTGCTGTCAGATGTGTTATTCAAGAAATTATGCAAATATGACACATCCACCAATAATTAGCAACTGCTCTTCCTCTCTCTTTCTCGCTCTCTCTCTCTCTCTCTCTCTCTCTCTCTCTCTCTCCCTCCCTCTCTCACTCTCTTTCTTTATCCTCTCGTTGTTTTTCCATGAATTATAGCTGAAAAGACTCACCTAGGTTACCTAATTATCGCTCCAGAATACTCCAGATACACCAGAAGTTGTTCGAGGGTCAACAGCTAAAACTTCTGGCGATGAAGATCTGCTGACTCTACTTGGGGTCGCTTTGCCTTTGTCATCGAGGACTGAAGCTGAAAGTTCCGGTAGGATCTGCAGCGGTTGAAATTATTCCGCTGAGAACTAGGGTCTTGAAATTTCGCTACTCGTGGGACGCAACACTTGTCTTGTTTGCTTATCCTCAACCTCAAGTCAAGATGTACCAATTCTAGGTACCTCAGATATAGTCACCCTGTATAAAAACTGTGAGCCGACAATTTATTGATGCCACAGGTCCTTATGGTCGAGGCCACAATCGGAGATTTTTTTTTTTGAAGAGGTTAGACAGAGGGAACTGTAATCGCTAAGGTCTTATCGTCCCGATATCTAAGAGAGGAGGAAGACAAGATAGAAGAAAGCCAGCCGTTCCGAGAACGAACCTTATCCGTTGAGGATAAAATCCGCCCCGGGTGGGAATCGAACCCTAGCACTCACAAAGCCAGTTGTTCCGGGCTGGCTCCGAAAACGAAAGGTATACTGTCTTCTTGGTTTTCTAGTTTGCTCGATTTTCAATAGAAACAGTGCTTATATTGAAAAAGTTCTATTCTGTCCCTATTGTTTTGTACATACGTGTAAAGTTTAGACACACGGAATCTACGACCTACGCCTCCAAAGTCAATCTATCCCTATTATTTTGTACATGGGTGTAGACAGTACGCGGAACCTACACCTATTTATGTACCTACAGTCCTACACCTCTTTTATGGTCTCGTTATTGTTTTCAGAGTCCTGGTGGAACAATGCCTTCCTCATGTAAATTTTCCTCACCGCAATGAACATTACGTGCGCCTATTTATGCGAAATTTCACCTAAATAAATAAATTATGTAGGATCTAACCGTACCCTACCGTATTCACAAGGTACATAACCATCATTTGCATGAGATAGAGTGCCTACATAACAATCATTTTCATGATAATTGTTTCCCAAGTTTAATAACGAGGACGTATAGTGCCATGGTTAGTGGATGTACCACTCTGAGTTTACATAGGAAGTGGAATGGTTGTGTTGTGGACTTGTAACTTGAAGGATGTTTTACTACACAATCTGCAAAGATCGCTAAAGTTAAGCGTTTCAAATCCCCCTATTTCATTATTGACCGATCTGAGAGCGGATTGCGCCTTGCCTCTTGTAATAAATCTAATATAGAAGTCAATTAGATAAAAATCAAAGTAATGGGTACTCTCGTTAGGTACTTATTATAAAACCATAAAAAATAGCTCGATATAGAAAAGTTACATATTATGCTAATGCTTTTATAGTTGCATTTATGCACAGTAATTATTGCACATGGTATTAGGTCCCTACCTATTTATGTGTGTTATAGGTTTATTAGGTACTTGTTGGGAAAATACCTGAACAAGATGAAGACAACAGCTTTGGGCAATGTTCCTCTTGTTCTTTTTCTTGTCCTTCTAAATATTTTCCTTATTTTTACCCATGTATACAGGGTTGGTGCTTCCAGTCGGCCTTTTCTAATCAGCTCTATTTCGTCTTTCGTCCCCTGTTAACTTTTTCCTTTTTTTACGCAAACTTTCAAACTTTTCTCTAGGTCGGGCTTTTTTTATCCTAAGATCATCCGTTCAGGTACCAACCATAACTCCACTTTAAGTGATTCGTCAAGAACCAAGTGCATTTCATTTGCTATAGCCCACAGATTGGTAGTACATTAGGTACTACTAGATTTACTGAAGAGGCTACCTTAATACTTTGGAAACTTAAACAATTTCATCTATTTGAACACAGACTGAATGTCTGGACCCCGGTTCATTTGTTATAGGACGATAAAATCAAGGGATCCATCCATCTTACACTCTACTATTAATATATTAGTCAATGTCCAGTTATAACCCCCACATACCACAGAGGTATACCACTGCTGGGGATGATCCTAATATTAGATACCCTAGGTCAGTCAATCAGTCATGCATCATGAAATCCCTGATGATACAAACATAGGTAATAATATGAGTGTTCATCTACAAAAGGGTACAGTCATCCCTTTTATCCTTCAACCTTCAACATTCTGATCCAACATAAATCAATATTAGATAACTACTTACCTATTATGTAGGTATACCATTCCATATCAATAAACTAATCACTAATACAACCACAAAGGGGTGGAATTCAATCTACAATCTACATAGAAAAAGAATTCAAATATCCCCTAGACACAAGGTCACTACCCTCAGATTATTAAAAAATAAAAATCCAAGAAGTAAGACATTATTCTTGTTCTTTGAGGAAAGGATTTTTTTTTACTTTCTATTACACTCTGTTCAAATGAAGTCCGGAGAGTATAATTTTCTAAATTATAGGGTAGCTATACCGAGGGTAGTCCAGAGGCTAATGATCATGAAAGGTCATTGATGTCCGCCCATGCTAACATGAGTGGAATGGATTTAGAACGAGCGAGTAATTGAGTACTCCTGTCTGTCTGGTTGGCGTATAAGTAATACCTATACCTACCTACTCAGCATGTATAGGTAGTACGTAGTAGGTAGGTAGGTAGGTACTCCATAATAGGTGCATAGGTACAGAAAGAATGAGGATATATATCATTACTAGCTGAATTCCGTCGCTTCGCTCCGGAATCCCGCTAGTTCATCCCGAGGCATGGCCAAACTTGTGGAAAAGGCATGCAAAAATAGGAGAATAAAATATGAACACAGTTTAATGGAGAAAATTATGAAAGTATGAAAAATGTTATGCAAATGAGAAACGCTCTCTCTCTCTCCATTTCCCTTTCCCTCTCTCTTTATCTTTGTCTCTTCCTCTTTCATCTTTCTCTTCTTACTCGCTCCCTATCTTTCTCTTTTAACTGTCCCTCTTTTCTCTCTCTCTCTCTCTTTGCCTCTTTTCCTTTCTCCCTCTTTCTCTCTCTCCCTCTTTCTCCCTCTTTTCCTCTCTCTCTTTCTCCCTCATTCTCCCTCTTTCTCTGTCCTTCTTCTCTCTCACTCTCTCCCACTTTTTGGTTTCTCTCTCTCTCTCTTTACCACACATTTGTTGGAACAATCCCTTTTTGTGGTAAATGGTGGAGGTGGGACAAGTAAAAGTGTGGGGGTTCGGAAATTAGAACAAATTCGCACGCAAAATCCTTGCAATTTAACCCTTATGAAGTTATGACCCTAATCTTGATGAAAATTCATATTTTTAGTGTTCTCTCTCTCTCTCTCTTCTTGTTTCTTATCTATCTTTGCTGTCAGATGTGTTATTCAAGAAATTTATGCAAATATGACACATCCACCAATAATTAGCAACTGCTCTTCCTCTCTCTTTCTCTCTCTCTCTGTCTCCCTCCCTCCCTCTCTTTCTTTATCCTCTCGTTCTTCTCCTTTTTTTTCTTCTTCTTCTTCTCCGTCTTCCTTTTTTTCTTACTCTTCTTTTTCTTATTAGGTCTTAGCTTAGGGTCTTAGGGGAACCACAAAGGACCCAACTGAATATCCCCTTCTCAAATAGCCACAAATACCTAAAAGGGTTAACTTCAGGGTGGTTGAGACATCATTTCCCAAAACGACCCAAAAGCGTTAACAGCTCGGGTTGGCTGATCCTCTCGTTCTTCTCCTTTTTTTTCTTCTTCTTCTTCTTCTTCGTCCTTTCCTTCTTACTCTTCTTTTTCTTATGAGGTCTTAACTTAGGGTCTTAGGGGAACCACAAAGGACCCAACTGAATAACCCTCTCTATCCATCCACAAATACCTAAAAGGGTTAACTTCAGGGTGGTTGAGACATCATTTCCCAAAACGACCCAAAAGCGTTAACAGCTCGGGTTGGCTGTGAGTCAAAAATCTGCGAGGAAAGCTGCTATCATTGATTTACTCAAACCGATGGCAAAGGGACCAGAGGAGGGGAATAACTTTGCCGTCTAGACATGCTAGCGACAGCAAAACTGCTGTCTTTTTGTTTTTTTCGCCCATTACGTGTGGGAAGCTGAGAACAAGAAGTAAAAACAAGTAGGAGGTACTTTTCTCACTTCTCTGGGGAGACAAAAATAGTCGTCTGAAAAGTCAGCAATGGTTTCCCAGTCCATTCCGAGGATTTTTATTGGTGGATGTTTGATAGAGGGTTTCTTGGAGGTTGGAGGTTTGACAGAATGAACTGTAAAACGGAGATCTTATCGTAGTAACAACGGAGGTCTTGCCAAAATCGAAAAGAGAAGAGGAGTAGAGGATAGGAGAAAGCCAGCTGCTCGTTCAGAGAACGAACCTCATCTCTTTAGGAAAAAATCTGCCCCGGGCGGAAATCGAATCCGCGACCTAGCGCTTTGAAGGCACTACCCTCCAAGCTAACTAGGCTGGCTTCGACCATATTTCATCAAGGAATGTCAGTAGGATAAACATGACCAAAAAAACATTGAATTTTTATTTCGTGTATAGGCAACAGGGCGCGCGGCGCTTCGAACTCTCGACGTTCGCTCGCCTCCCGGCACGCTTGATATTTTGTGGAAGAGAGGCCTTGGAAAAATATGATTGTTGCGCGCCTGTGACACGAGGACTGTGTGAAATGAACTGGAAATGGGGAACCAAGGAAATGGGTACGGGGAACTAAGGAAATGGGAAAGACGACTGTGAGCATTAAATTATGGGATTTATGGGCGTCTAGGCGACCAGATTCCGGAGGCGCCTTGAATGGCTTTTTGACTTTCCATGAGGGATGTCGCACCATAACGTAGTTTAGACCTTGGCGATCAAAACTTGTGGCATTCAGGCTGGAGGAGAAGAGCATTTTGAGAGACTTTAATATGTTTTATGTTATTCTTCTGATGAATCCAATCTCAGTGGTGTAGTGCAGTGCCTCTCAAAGTTGTCACCACCGCGGCACACTTTTCAAAAATCCAGGGATGTCGCACCATAACGTAGTTTAGACCTTGGCGATCAAAACTTGTGGCA
Source organism: Diaphorina citri (assembly GCF_000475195.1). Taxonomy (NCBI): domain Eukaryota; kingdom Metazoa; phylum Arthropoda; class Insecta; order Hemiptera; family Psyllidae; genus Diaphorina; species Diaphorina citri. The sequence continues at coordinate 21,128 of NW_007380567.1, forward strand.
TTCAGGCTGGAGGAGAAGAGAATTTTGAGAGACTTTAATATGTTTTAATGTTATTCTTCTGATGAATCCAATCTCAGTGGTGTAGTGCAGTGCCTCTCAAAGTTGTCACCACCGCGGCACACTTTTCAAGAATCCAATCTTTCCGCAGCATCCAATCTTTATGATCCTTATCTAAGGATAAATCCCAAATCTCGCGGCACACCTAGGGCGACCTCGCAGCACACAGTTTGAGAAGCACTGGTGTTGTGGTTAGCACGGTGGACTTTGACGGAATCCAAACGGACAAGTAGCCTTTAAGGTTAAAAGGAAAAAAAAAACTTCAGGATAATAATTTCAAACGAGATAATAAGCTTCAAAAAAGATAGTACAATACCTACCTGATTATAAGAAAAGAGTAAGGATACACCTAAAATGTTAACAAGCAAAAAGCGGATTAAAGTTCGCACAAAAAATGGAATAGGGTAAGTGTACCAACGTTGGGAGAGGAGATGGTGGAGGATTCGTTGGAAGGGAAAACGGTGTGTGGGAAATCGTTGAGAAGGGTAATCGGTGGAGTAAGAATCCGAGGGAACTGGAGGGGGAGGGAGCGAAACCATAGGGGGAGGGACAGCTAATGAGTTTTGTACATTGAAGAAAAACTTTTGAAGAAAATATTTTTGAACGTTTGTTTTGTTTGTGTTGCGTTTTGTTTTAGTTTTCTGTTTTCCGTCTAAAATTCTAAATGGTACCCCCTTGTCCTTAGATTCCTTCTAGTAAAGTTCTGATGTTTTTTACTTTCTGTTACCTGTTTAGGGTTCATTTGAATGTTTCTTCTTTACCTTTCCTATTGGGTAGGTATGTTCATAGGTAGTTTTTATAAATTACCTACGTTCTTCTTCTTCTTCTTCTTCTTCTTCTTCTTCTTCTTCTTCTTCTTCTTCTTCTTCTTCTTCATCTCTTCCCATGTTCAGATGGGGTCGGCGTTTGTCGTCGGCACTTATATTTCCAAGATTTATGGGACTGAAAAGTCTCAAGAATATTCTCCCGTATTTCCAGTCTCAAGATGTTCAAGGAATATTACCCCATTTTTCCTTGGACAAAAAGAATAAACTAATATTAATAACGAGGGGGGGAAAGAAAAGTCCCCTGGGATTTGCAAGGTCAGGAGTTTGTGAAGTGTTCGCTCTCGCTATTATTGAGGTCATAAATTTTAGCCCTATTGGGAAATACGTAGGTGTTTCCTGTCCACTTGTCCAGGAATGTTTGAATTTAATTCCTTAGGACGGTGGGAGTTTTCGGAATTAATTCAAAATTGAGGAGTAGATGCATTATATGTCTGAAATTGTGAGTCTATAAGAGATCTTTTGGACTGAGAAAAGGAATTTGCAAAATATAGTGAAACAAGCTGGGCCCGTCCCTCCGATGGTTAAAGAATACCTATGTACCTACCTAATTTGTTTAATATTCAGTTTATTATTATTCTTGATTTGATTTTTTAATTATTAATTAATTTATTTAATTTTGACATCCTTTGTAAATACTTTATAATAATGATAATAATAATAATAATAAACTAAATATTAAACGAATTAGGTAGGTACATAGGTATTCTTTAACCACGATCGAATAAACTACGGGAAAAATTCCCGGAGGGACGGGCCCAGCTTGTTGTCTGTAACTGTCACAACTATGTACCTACAACCATCATGTCCTACAGTGTTTATTGACCTTCAAAACGCTCCGCCAAAGTTTCCGTTTTCGGAGCATCCTCGAGGTTTGTCCAAACATAGCCGACCGGGCATCGATCGATGTCGACTGACACGTCCACACTGCCTCGACAACATAGATTTTCCTCGTTGATCGATATCGACGGCCGAGCGACTATGTTTCGACACATCTTTAGAGTAGAGTCAGTAGAGAAACAGGTAAAATTGTATGCCAACCCCAACTGTGCGTGAATTATTGAAAACAACCACTAATTCTGATCTACCAAAATGTTGTGTTACAGAAAAGTGAGGAGCGTTCAGTTCCCATATCTGTGCGGATACATCGAACCCTGGAACTGGCTGACGACAAGTCATACGTGATTACCTGTGGAAAAGCTGGTTTCAAAAACACAAGGTAAGTGACATTATAATA
>NW_007380568.1:0-22310 GCF_000475195.1 Diaphorina citri
AAAAATTCCGTTGGTCCTCATTTTTCCTGCTCTATGACTTTGAAACATCACACAAGTAAGCGCAACTGATCTATTGTCCTCCCGAGGCTGAGCGCACCCCCAACTTCAAGCACAGAGCCGAAAAAACTTCCACTTCTCCGGGAATCGAACCTTCGGCGTGTAAGCCTAGTGAGATACCCAATCAGCCACGGAGGTTACTGTTCTTTGTTATTTATAAACCGGACTTCATTTGTACGTTTTTAAGTTGGACAATGGGAGGAACCTTTAATTCATTATTGGACAACTTAGGAAGGAGTGATGGATGGTCCCACTTTTTTTTTTAAAAGTACAGAACAAACCATTTGCCTTTCTTTTTTCTAATTCACAATGCTTGCGTCTCGAACCGAACTGATGTGACATACTTTTGACGTCACTATTCTTCTCGGACGACTATGACGACTTTTGACGTCACAGCACTTGTGTCTCGAACAAGTGTGACGTCATTTGGCACAAAAAATCTAACTTTGTATGTCTTCTCCATGCAAAAGTTTATACGCTGGGTCGATTTCTTTGTGTTGAACTAGTTCGGGTTTAATATCTGCACATACTCTGGTGTACTCTATCTGTAGTCTTGGTGAACTCACCAATGTATTAGAGTCTTCTACGGATGATTTTAAGCCGCGCTTACACGATTTTTACGTCCCATTACAATTTATTCAGTAACTTACAGGGAACCTTGGTATAGGTCAGGGTTGTCCAACCTTAGGGCACCCGAGGGCCTCAAGAGACCAAGGTAGAAAGTTGGCGGGCCGCAAAAACTCAATTCACGGGGGGGGGGGGGGGGGGGAGCATGGTTTTACTTTCTATCACATTACTTACATACATACCTTAAGTACCATAAAGCTGTGTCCTGTGTGGACACAGCTTGGAACCTATGAGACAGAAAGTGTTGTTTTGCATGTTAAAATAAGTGGTAGGTAGCTCTTTAACACGTGGAATGCCGGATACCCACATGTCTTTCCTCATTGTTTAAACTAGTATCCGAAATTCTGAAGCCCTTTTAAGTGGTTATGAAGCTTTTGAAGAATAATAATAATAATAATAGTGCTTATTTATACTGCTCGTATAGGACTGAAAAGTCCCTTTACTCCAGCAGTAGGCTATGGAGAGCAAGGCGAAACGCTCGAAGAATAAGCCGGAGAAGAAGTTGCCCTCTCAACTGGACGGAGGATTGCACAACGCTTCCTTACCGGTAAGTAATAGAGCATGGTTTAACTTTCTATCACATTACTTACATACGTACCTTAAGTACCATAAAGCTGTGTCCACACATATCGACGACATTGACTCTATGTGTGGACACAGCTTGGAACCTATGAGACAGAAAGTGTTGTTTTGCATGTTAAAATAAGTGGTAGGTAGCTCTTTAACACGTGGAATGCCGGATACCCACATGTCTTTCCTCATTGTTTAAACTAGTATCCGAAATTCTGAAGCCCTTTTAAGTGGTTATGAAGCTTTTGAAGAATGAGTTGCTTTGAAGTACTATAAACCCTGATGTGGTTGTAGCAGTGAATTTCTTATAAAGGAAGATTGTGGTGGAATCTCTTCCTATAATTTGTTTTTGGTAGATGTAAAAAACAATTCAATCAAATTGTCAAAAAATCATTAAGTATTATTCCACAGTATATATGCAGAGGAGACTGCGTGTGGACACATTAAAAAAATAATGCTCGAGTACCTAGGAACTACGAATAAAATAAATTCTTGTTTCCCTCTCCACTACCGTGTCCCTTTGAACAAAAAAGAGGAACCCATCTTGTATCTTGTTGCCCTACGTATTTATTTCTTTCTATTACATTGTGTGGGTACCTATACCTGTAGTAAACTTCGACCATAGTATTTTTTGCATTTTTTGCAACCCCAAAACACACACAGTAGGTAAGGTAACCTATTGTAGTCAATAGCCATTCAATCTATAGAGTTCATAAGAATGAGTTGCTTTGAAGTACTATATAAACCCTGATGTGGTTGTAGCAGTGAATTTCTTTATAAAGGAAGATTGTGGTGGAATCTCTTCCTATAATTTGGTTTTGGTAGATGTAAAAAACAATTCAATTAAATTGTCAAAAAATCATTAAGTATTATTCCACAGTATACATGCAGAGGAGACTGCGTGTGGACACATTAAAAAATAATGCTCGAGTACCTAGGAACTACGAACAAAATAAATTCTTGTTTCCCTCTCCACTACCGTGTCCCTTTGAACAAAAAAGAGGAACCCATCTTGTATCTTGTTGCCCTACGTATTTATTTCTTTCTATTACATTGTGTGGGTACCTATACCTGTAGTAAACTTCGACCATAGTATTTTTTGCATTTTTTGCAACCCCAAAACACACACAGTAGGTAAGGTAACCTATTGTAGTCAATAGCCATTCAATCTATAGAGTTCATAGTGATCTCTGGTTTGGGTCACTATGAGAGAACAATGCTAGAGCGAAAGTAGAGCGACCTTCACAGAAATGGTCTCTTCGATTCCTACGCCCACCGATTTGGTTTAGTTAATGAGATCAATGAACCATTTTATTTTTCATACTAAAATCCTTACCTATTTTGAAAGGGAATTTCATAGGTATTTTGAAATGCTTAGGTAAGTCACCTGGAAAAGAGGCAGGTTTAGATGCTCAAGTATTCAACGAATTGTAATGCTGAAGTCACCAGGATCATCTAAAAAAGCGGCAGCTTTAGATGCTTCAGTACCTAAGGTAAAACACCTACTCACCGTCTTCGTACCGAAAATCGGCATTTTTTTATTTAAGCGCCAAAAATAAGGAAACGTGCCATTCTAAAGCTTGGTATGATCCGTATGGTGTTTATTGACGGGGGGTTTTACCCGCCATTTGGCGACAAGCTACTCGCTTCTTAACGCTTAACCTAGGGCCGGGGAAAGCCATCAGTAGGCCATTGCCCAGATGGTCACGCATTCGGATACCAACCATGTGCAACATTTGTAGAGACAACCATGAAACTGTGGACCCGACCATAAGCTATTTCTGAGATGTGTATATAGAATTAGAAGAGTTCGAACTCCAAATGAATCAGAAGAAAATGGAATTTCCAACCTAATTTCAAGCGTTTGGATAGATCCAAAGAACATTTTGTTGTAGATAGTATTCTAATCAAAGGTTGCCTTTTTTTATCCTGTGTGCAAAACTTGAGTCGAGTCCTAACTCAAGATAAGTAAATGTTATAGATTATGGTCAATTTCTTTTACATTACATATTCTACCTATTCAGTTCCAAGAACTCTCAACTCTATCTGTGTATGTATGTAAGTGTCTATCTGTCTATTTAGGAATTTTATTGAGCTCTCATTATTTTTACTCAAGCAAGTACAAGATTTTACATATTTCTCGTTTTAATTATTATTGAAATAAAAATAAAGTTTATGAATAAACACAAAATATTCTCAAGTACTACCAAAGTATCCGTAGTTTAAGTACGTAGTTTATTTAGAACACTTTGATATCAACTACTCAAGTATGTAGTTTGATATGAAAGATGAAACCGTTGAATTTTATTACAGTTGGCTTCCAAAAGACATAAACTGAACTTTGGATTACTTGGAAATTGGAATACTGACATATTCACTGTTGAGGACTTCTTAGGTTTTACTTGGATCCTTTATGAGAGGAGAGTTTGAGGGTGTTTTTCATCTCCTAAAAAAGTGTTCCACCTGAATTTGGATGCGTTTTGATATCGCCCCATTCTTTGAGAATTTCACCACCATGTTAGTAGTTCGCTTACTGCTGGAATAAAGGAACTTTTCAGTCCCATATGAACACTGTAAATAATAACTATTATTAATTTTCATATCGCTTTTGAATCCTGGGCTAAGTAGGTACTTAGTCCTGGACAAGCGAAGGCTATAATGCTCCGGTCGCTCTCTTCCACTTAACCTTCATAGGGGCTCGAGTATTTTGGGTGTCAATTGAAATTCATCATTGTTTAATATTAATTGAAACTGTTGATATTAACTGCATCTATTTATAACTATGTATAACTACAACTATTTATATATTTGTGGATTTCACCGATGAATTGAAACGAGTGGCATTACCAGGGTGAAAAGATTGCCCACCTCTGTGGCCGAGTGGTCAAGAGCACTGCCTCTCAACCTGGAGGTGCTGGGTTCAAATCCCGGCCAGGGTGGACCTTGCCGTTCTTAGATAGGCAAGAATGTAAAAGAATGTGCCTTGATTGTTTTTTTTTCAAGAGGTTTGGTAGAGGGAACTGTAACTGATGCTAAGGTCTTACCATCCCGAAAGCGAACGGATAAGGAAGACGGGATAGGAAAAAGCCCGCCGTTCCGAGAACGAACCTTAATCAGTAGTTACCTACTTTATCTATGTATTGCTGAAAAAATCTACCAATGTGTCACGTCACAGAACCTACCTACCTATCTACCTACATGATGTTATTGTCACCTAGTGTGTTCAATCAGATATTTTAATTCAATTAATATGAAAATCGATTGTAAATATTGAGCACATTGAAACCAATCTCGATCATTGTATTAAATAGCAATCATAACATAACTCACTAACTTACCTATATATGTACACCTGTAGTAGTACAAGCGGTATAATACAGAGTATGTAGGTGACAGTGTTAACAGTAATAGTCGGATACACAATCTCATGTGAAAGTGGTTGCTTCGAGAATGCTCCGAGAAGGTTCGGGCTTGTCTCCAAGCAATCCTCGATGTGTTAACAACACTCTGTTGTTAAAGTTTAACTGTTTAACATAAACTTTTCCTGGAGGTTGACAAACACTGTCAAAGTCTTGAAAAATAAGTCTTGAAAAAAAGCTATATCCCGGAACACACTTTAGTTTGCATCGCGTCCCTTATCCTAGGTGCGGGATAGGGGTGCTCCTATTGGGGGTGCGAGGCGCGTTTATTCCTTGACACTATGGTGTTATTTTCACTTGTTAGCTACTCCCGAGTTGAGATTATGCACTGGCTATTGTTATTCTCTCATTGTTAACTTATTGTTGATGTCGCATTGTTAATTTTGTAGTTTATTAAATGCTTGGTGGATGTTGTATTTTGTGGTTATTGCTTGGTAGGGTGGGGTGTAAGAATGTGACATAAATGTAGGTACTTCAGATTTAATTTTATTTACTAATGATCTTTAATCAATTGTTTTGGAGTTTCTAGATTTTCACGAAACAAGATTGACGTTATATTCCTTCCTCACTTCTAGCGCAGAAAAAACGTTATCGCGCAGAAGGAAATTACAATATCTCTTCTGCGAGAACTAAGTGAGAAATTTAGATTGAGTAGTTGTTCATGGAAGCAGGACATTACTTGACCCACCCCATCTTTATACACTTGACCATTCACCTCCTCTTGTGCCTTGTGTTACTCAATGGTGACGTACGTAGACATAAACATAATCAACATATGTATGAACATAGTTACATAGAACATATGTTTGTACATAACACAAGTATATGGAACGATGAATTTAAGTACATAGAAGGAACACGTAGAGTAATGACGTATTGATTTGTTGCCAGAGTAACTTTGACGTTATATTCCTTCCTCACTTCTAGCGCAGAAAAAACGTTATCGCGCAGAAGGAAATTACAATATCTCTTCTGCGAGAACTTAATGATCTTTAATCAATTGTTTTGGAGTTTCTAGATTTTCACGAAACAATAAATATTGACGTTATATTCCTTCCTCACTTCTAGCGCAGAAAAAACGTTATCGCGCAGAAGGAAATTACAATATCTCTTCTGCGAGAACTAAGTGCGAAATTTAGATTGAGTAGTCGTTCATGGAATACCCCCCAGGAAGCAGGACATTACTTGACCCACCCCATCTCTATGCACTTGACCATTCACCTCCTCTTGTGCCTTGTGTTACTCAATGGTGACGTACGTAGACATAAACATAATCAACATATGTATGAACATAGTTACATAGAACATATGTTTGTACATAACACAAGTATATGGAACGATGAATTTAAGTACATAGAAGGAACACGTAGAGTAATGACGTATTGATTTGTTGCTAGAGTAACTGGCAAAGGCAAACACACACGAAACTTCATACCTAACCGTGTTCTCTCGATACTCCTTTCCACAGCTCTTCCTCTACCCTTGTGTTTTGCTTTAACCACCTATCCCTTCTCTACCACCTAAACTCCTGTCTTGTCGGGTCTCCATGTACCTTTTCCCCATACTTTACACACTGCCCTTACCGCCTTGCCTTATCCTGTACTTTATCTAACTGCCTATGTGTAATGTACCCACCGTTATTCTTTAAGCCAGCCATTCACACTTCGACTGTATGACTTCAGACCCAAGTCTGTAAGAGCGGCGAAACATGTGTGGCGGTAAAAGCTTCTGACAGTCTGTAGTCCGCCACACATGTACTACTGTCTCAACTGTCTGACAAACGCACTAGACAAGCACAAAAGGCAAAAGTATGTACTGAAGTAAGTAATGCTATGTAGTGACTAGTATACTGAAGCTTAAGAGTCAAGGGGGATATAAGGGACATTCCACGAACTCACTCCAATTTCCGCACTTCCCACTTTTCAATTCACTCGAGGATAAAACGTCGTGACGTTTGTCAATATCTTCAGCGCGTGACGTCTGACGTCAGATTTCGTGGAATAGGCCACAAACTTTGGGTCGGGCACCGCCATCCAATCCTGTCCTTTGCCTTAATTACTTTACCACAACCTGATCTTTTACCTACTCATGGCCACAGACCCTCATGTCTATTGTCCGATTCACGAAAGAAGTCAGGGAAAAATGTGCCCTTTGCCAAATAATTCTGTACGTTGTATGTATTTAAGATTCAAGCCAAACATAAACATAGGTATTATTTTCTGACAGCACTATGTGTAGGTAAGGTAGGACACACCCATTTTTGATGCCTTTTACTGGTTCAAGGGTTTCCCATTTAAAACTATTTGAATTTGTGTAGGTAAAGCCATGTTTTTAACCTCTTTGGTTGGTCCAAGAGTTCCTGGGATATATAAATAGTTGAACCCCAACCACCCAACCTGACTTCTTGTATACATTGGACTCAAACACCCATTTTACCCTCCAAACGACTCCCATATACCGACTAAATGCACACGAAAGAAGTCAGGGAAAAATGTGCCCTTTGCCAAATAATTCTGTATCTTGTATGTATTTAAGATTCAAGCCAAACATAAACAAATTAGGTATTATTTTCTGACAGCACTATGTGTAGGTAGGACACACCCATTTTTTGATGCCTTTTACTGGTTCAAGGGTTTCCCATTTAAAACTATTTGAATTTGTGTAGGTAAAGCCATGTTTTTTGACCTCTTTGGTTGGTCCAAGAGTTCCTGGGATTTTTAAATATTTGAACCCCAACCACCCAACCTGACTTCTTGTATACATTGGACTCCAACACCCAATTTACCCTCCAAACGACTCCCATATACCGACCAAATGCATTATAAGCAATGTTGTCATGTCATAAACGTGCACCACATCACACAACCTTTTTGTCGCATGTTTTGGTTTCGTGTGTGTATCGTAATAGATGTACGTGGAATAAAAGGCAACAACGATGTACCTACAACTTTCTAAAAGTTTACAAAGCTCGCTAATAATAACAACGAGGTATTTCAGCACATCTTTTGCTGGGAGCTAAGAGAAGCGAATAGGAACGTACAAGTTTTAATGTTGTTGAGGAAAACTAAACGAAAATATACATAGTATGATGGAATGGCAAAGGAAAATGTACATGATGGAATGATAAAATGTATGGAAAGTTGGAAACTTGAAAACCCATCACAGTGATCACTCCTTGTAGGAATTGATTGGAAAAGAAATCCACCAAAATTAAGTTGCCTACCTACCTACCTATGTGGCTGAGTGGTTAAGAGCACAAACTCTCAATCCGGAGGTGTTGTGTTTGAATCTCGGAATGTATAACTAGGTACCACTATTTATATATCTGTGGATTTCACCGATGAATTGAGTAGCGACGAGTGGCATTACCAGGGTAAAATGATTGCCCACCTCTATGGCCGAGTGGTCAAGAGCACGTCCTCTCAACCTGGAGGTGCTGTGTTCAAATCCCGGCCAGGGCGGACCTTGCCGTTCTTAGATAGGCATGAATGTAAAAGAATGTGCCTTGATTGTTTTTTTTTTTTTTTTAAGGGGGTTTGTAAAATGTATGGAAAGTTGGAAACATGAAAACCCATCACAGTGATCCCTCCTTGTAGGAATTGATTGGAAAAGAAATCCACCAAAATTAAGTTGCCTACCTACCTACATTTGTGGCTGAGTGGTTAAGAGCACAAACTCTCAATCCGGAGGTGTTGTGTTTGAATCTCGGCCGGGCGGAAATTTCCTGAACGAACTTTTCCGCTCAATAAGCATGGATGTAAAAGAAGGTGAATTGATCTAGGTAATGCGAATATGGCAGGCAAATCGATAACGTTACTCTCTGCCATCTATTCCTTCAAATTTCAATACAAATAAGCATGACATTGTGAAAATTTTTTGAAAACTGACCAAAAATTCACTAAAATATCATCGGGCGAAAATTTCCTGAACGAACTTTTCCGCTCAATAAGCATGGATGTAAAAGAAGGTGAATTGATCTAGGTAATACGAATATGGCAGGCAAATCGACAACGTTACACTCTGCCATCTATTCTTTCAAATTTCAATACAAATAAGCATGACATTGTGAAAAATTTATGAAAACTGACCAAAAATTCACTAAAATATCATTGAAAAAGAAAAAAAAATGTAATAAAAATACTAAAAGTGACACCAACAACTCAAATATTGTAGAGTTGGTTAAAGAGACAGAAAGGATCCTTTTGCTCTCACGGAGTACACAATGTTCATCTGGAATATGCTCACCAGGATATCGGTTCATGTTTTGTTTAAACATGAGTCCATGGAAAACTAAACGAAAATATACATAGTATGATGATGGAATGATAAAATGTATGGAAAGTTGGAAACTTGAAAACCCATCACAGTGATCCCTCCTTGTAGGAATTGATTGGAAAAGAAATCCACTAAAATTAAGTTGCCTACCTACCTACCTATGTGGCTGAGTGGTTAAGAGCACAAACTCTCAATCCGGAGGTGTTGTGTTTGAATCTCGGCCGGGCGAAAATTTCCTGAACGAACTTTTCCGCTCAATAAGCATGGATGTAAAAGAAGGTGAATTGATCTAGGTAATACGAATATGGCAGGCAAATCGACAACGTTACACTCTGCCATCTATTCTTTCAAATTTCAATACAAATAAGCATGACATTGTGAAAAATTTATGAAAACTGACCAAAAATTCACTAAAATATCATTAAAAAAGAAAAGAAAATGTTATAAAAATACTAAAGGTGACACCAACAACTCAAATTTTGTAGAGTTGGTTAAAGAGACAGAAAGGATCCTTTTGCTCTCAGGGAGTACACAATGTTCATCTGGAATATGCTCACCAGGATATCGGTTCATGTTTTGTTTAAACAAGATGTTTACACTCACATCTGTGAAGATTCTCACTCTCATTCTAAATAATGTAGAAAGAAAGTAATAAATACAGATATAGAGCACTAGGATATCAATATTGATGCCTAGGATAGAGTAGAACCCACAATGAGGAGTTTGATGCTTCAAAAATGACATAATTTCTTTCTTTATAATCTCATTAAACCCTGCGTATTTCTTTGGAACAATTCAGTGGGCACTAGGATATCAATATTGATGCCTTGGGATAGAGTAGAACCCATAATGAGGAGTTTGATGCTTCAAAAATGACATAATTACTTTCTTTATAATCTCATTAAACGCTGCGTATTTCTTTGGAACAATTCAGTGGGGTACAAACATAGGTTCATTCGGAATGGTTGCTTTACATAAATATTCTACCTGGTAGTAGACCAAGACAATTACACGCCGGTCCAGGGTTCGATTCTCGGCGATGTGCTCGGAGTTAGGAGTGCACTCAGCGTCGCAAGGACCAGACAAACCAAATGCTAAATTGTCGAGAAACTTAGAAGTCTCTTCGTTCTTTCAACTAGACTAGAAATATTATCTAGCTGTTCCTAAAGAGGTTAAGAGGCATTGCAAAATGTTTTGCATCCAGCTGATATGTGCATAGGACGAACTGATGTGTTGTGAGACTGTGATTACTATTTTATATGAGCCATGTGATTTGCATTGATTTCATTTGCATTGCAAAATGTTTTACATCTAGCTGATATGTGCATAGGACGAACTGATGTGTTGTGAGACTGTGATTACTATTTTATATGAGCCATGTGATTTGCATTGATTTCATTTATATTGATGCCTTAGGATAGAGTAGAACCCATAATGAGGAGTTTGATGCTTCAAAAATGACATAATTTCTTTCTTTATAATCTCATTAAAACCCTGCGTATTTCTTTGAAACAATTCAGTGGGGTACAAACATAGGTTCATTCGGAATGGTTGCTTTACATAAATATTCTACCTGGTAGTAGACCAAGACAATTACACGCCGGTCCAGGGTTCGATTCTCGGCGATGTCGAAGTTTTTCGGCTCTGGGCTCGGAGTTAGGAGTGCACTCAGCGTCGCAAGGACCAGACAAACCAAATGCTAAATTGTCGAGAAACTTAGAAGTCTCTTCGTTCTTTCAAATATTATCTAGCTGTTCCTAAAGAGGTTAAGGCATTGCAAAATGTTTTGCATCTAGCTGATACATATGTGCATAGGACGAACTAATGTGTTGTGAGACTGTGATTACTATTTTATATGAGCCATGTGATTTGCATTGATTTCATTTGTTTACAACTTGACTGAGGTTACATTCTTAGCAGTGTCGTAAATGTTGTCATGCAAACCATCAGACAGGAGGATAAAAAAAACTTGACTATCACAAACTCGCATTTTTCCTCTAGGTTTTCGTATACATACATAGTTTTGCCCTCAGTTTTTTTCTTGACTGCTTGACTATCACAAACTCGCATTTTTCCTCTAGGTTTTCGTATACATACATAGTTTTGCCCTCAGTTTTTTTCTTGACTGTGTAATGCAAACCATCAGACAGGAGGATAAAAAAAAACTTGACTATCACAAACTCGCATTTTTCATCTAGGTTTTCGTATACATACATAGTTTTGCCCTCAGTTTTTTTCTTGACTGCAGCAGTTTCCTGATTTTGAAAAAAAGTGATCTATCTTTCCACAAGTGAAAAAGGTTTCTAAAGACATCTTGGCATAACGCGACCCAGTTTGGTAACCACTGACATATGGAGGCAATACCTGCGTCTTTTTCTAGAGAAATTTCTCAGTTGTGAAGCATAACTTGGGCCGAATCAAAATACCCTGGGGTTCCAAAATTAAAGTTGCTTCTTCATCTTTGAATTGCTATCTAGTAAAACTAGGTACTTATTGAAATGATGTACTAAAACAACCTAAACGAAAACTAACACTCGTATTTATGAACAAGAATGATCGTTCTTAGATCAGTCTCAAGTCAAAATTGACCAATCAAATGCCTTGAGACTGCTTAGCACGAACTTAAAAGCCAGCATTTTGTTCATAAATATGAGTGTAAGCGAATGCAACGGTTCAAGTTCATAACCTTGTAATAATATGGTAATATAGGAGAGCGGAGAGTGTGAATTGCAATACTGACGTTTAACCCTTTGAATCTCACAGTGGTGATGAGAAGACTTTTCCATTACATCTAGTAAAACTAGGTACTTATTGAAATGATACATAGGCCATTGGTGGTGGTACTAAAACTACCTAATATAAACGAAAACTAAGCGAATGCAACGGTTTAAGTAACCTTGTAATATAGGAGAGCGGAGAGTGTGAATTGCAATACTTACGTTTAACCCTTTGAATCTCACAGTGGTGATGAGAAGACTTCCATTATACCAGCCTAGTTAGCTTGGAGAGTATAGCCCGTCGGTCTTGTAAGGGCTAAGTCATAGAAACAGGATCCATTCCCGTCCGATAAGGTTCACTTTCGGAACGGCCAGCTTTTTCCTATTCTGATGGGTCGCAAGTTCGATTCCTGCTAGACTGACTTTCTTCCATTCTGTCCTAATTTCGTCTTCGATTTCTGGACGATAAGACCTCCGTTGTTACAGTTCCTATCAAAAAGACCTGAATCTGAATCCTTCTTGTTTAGATGGCAGGAAAATTTGCAGCAATAGTTTGTGTCGGCCGAAGTGGAAACAGCTCAGGTCTATGGCATTTCTTTTGGGATGTGTGGAACGTTTTCCGGAACGGAAGTAGTGTTCGTTTTTCATACATCCCAAAAGTTAAAATGGACCTGCACAAAGTTACCGAGTCTTCTATCAAGTAGGGTAAGTGTACCATTTATTCGCCCACCTAAAAAACGTACCATTTATTGGCCCACCTGCCCACATTTATTTTTCTAATTTTTGTTTTTATGACTACAATTTTTGAACAGCACTGGTTCGATAGCGGTCTTTAAGGCCTTTCTTTTGATGATATTGGATCTTGAAAAAGTTCGTCCAGTTCAGACTTATGTGGCGTATGGTACAGGTGGGCCAAGAACTAAGTGCGAAATTTAGATTGAGTAGTCGTTCATGGAATACCCCCCAGGAAGCAGGACATTACTTGACCCACCCCATCTGTATACACTTGACCATTCACCTCCTCTTGTGCCTTGTGTTACTCAATGGTGACGTAAGTCTTGTAATGGCTAAGCGGCTAAGTCATAGGAACAGGATCCATTCCCGGCCGATAAGGTTTCAGACCCTAGACAGAGAAGGTTCGTTCTCAGAACGGCTAGCTTTCTGCGCTGTCCTCCTCTGTCCGAATTCTATACGATAAGATCTCTGTTTTTACAGCTTTCTCCTATCCTATGCTGTCCTCCTCTCTTCGATTTCTGGACGATAAGACCTCCGTTGTTACAGCTCCTATCAAAAAGAGCTGAATCCTCCTTGTTTAGATGGCAGCAAAATTTGCAGCAATAGTTTGTGTCGGCCGAAGAGGAAACAGCTCAGGTCTAAGGCATTTCTTTTGGGATGTGTGGAACGTTTTCCGGAACGGAAGTAGTATTTGTTTTTCATACATCCCAAAAGTTAAAATGGACCTGCACAAAGTTACCGAGTATATGGTATTTCTCTTCAAGTAAATGGTATCAAGTATATGGTATATTCAATCAAGTATATGGCATTTCTCTTCATTAATCTTCTGGCTTCTAGATTTTCCCAGTTTTTCAAATGCCTTCCTCTATCAATCCCTCGTACAGTCCCGCACATCATTGGAAAGGTCATATTCATATAACCTAGTCCCTAGTCTATTACATGGTTGCATATGAATGCAACCTAACCCTTCTCTACCACCTAACCTTTGTCTGCCATCTAACCCTTTCCTATCACCTAGCATTCTTTACCACCTAACCCTTCCCTATCACCTAACCCTTCTCTACCACCTAACCTTTGTCTGCCATCTAACCCTTTCCTATCACCTAGCATTCTTAACCACCTAACCCTTCCCTATCACCTAACCCTTCTCTACCACCTAACCTTTGTCTGCCATCTAACCCTTTCCTATCACCTAACCCTTCTCTACCACCTAACCTTTGTCTGCCATTTAACCCTTTCCTATCACCTAGCATTCTTTACCACCTAACCCTTCCCTATCACCTAACCCTTCCCTATCACCTAACCCTTCTCTGCCACCTAACCTCCTGTCTTGTCTGGTCTCCATGTACCTTTTCCCCATACTTTACACACTGCCCTTACCGCCTTGCCTTGTCCTGTACTTTATCTAACTGCCTATGTCCAATGTACCCACCGTTATTCTTTAAGGCAGTCATTCACACTTCGACTGTCTGACTTCAGACCCAAGTCTGTAAGACCGGCGAAACATGTGTGGCGGTAAAAGCTTCTGACAGTCTGTAGTCCGCCACACATGTACTACTGTCTCAATTGTCTGACAAACGCACTAGACAAGCACAAAAGGCAAAAGTATGTACTGAAGTAAGTAATGCTATGTAGTGACTAGTATACTGAAGCTTAAGAGTCAAGGGGGATATAAGGGACATTCCACGAACTCACTCCAATTTCCGCACTTCCCACTTTTCAATTCACTCGAGGATAAAACGTCGTGACGTTTGTCAATATCTTCAGCGCGTGACGTCTGACGTCAGATTTCGTGGAATAGGCCACAAACTTTGGGTCGGGCACCGCCATCCAATCCTGTCCTTTGCCTTAATTACTTTACCACAACCTGATCTTTTACCTACTCATGGCCACAGACCCATGTAAAAGTAGATCTGTCCTATGACAGGTTTCAGCAGAACCTTCTCCAGCTTTCTCGATCTTGGGCATCATTCTTCATTTGTTCATAAGTCCTTCCTCTTAAGATGCCTGTCAGCATACCAAACTTCCTTCTTCCCCTTGATCCCCTTGATCTTCTACTTACTCGAAGTTTAATTTGTTCCTATTTCACTCGTGCAGCAGCAGACAGCAAAAAAAAAAAATTCAAACAAGGACCAAGTCGGGTACGTCACTTCGAAGCTCATTCCGACTTTCCCCCTATCCACCTCATTTCTCTCTTGACTCCTATCTGTTTTTATTTCACCTCTTTTTCTCCCCCGTTCCGTATTTCGTGCTGTGTTTTCTCCCCTCGCAATCCCTCACCAGTTTTTCATTTCAATCTTTTTCCTCTCCCTTTTTTTTCTCTCCACATCGGGTTTTTTCGCCACCCTGGCCTCAAAATGGGGAAGAAAATATGCGATGTAATCCCGACTTTATACAGGGCTTAAAAAGAAAAGAAAAAAAGGACTTTAAGCATATTATGTACCTCCATAGAGTATTCGTAGTACTTCTACTTACTCGAAGTTTAATTTGTTCCTATTTCACTTGTGCAGCAGCAGACAGCAAAAAATTTCAAACAAGGACCAAGTCGGGTACGTCACTTCGAAGCTCATTCCGACTTTCCCCCTATCCAACTCATTTCTCTCTTGACTCCTATCTGTTTTTATTTCACCTCTTTCTCTCCCCTGTTCCGTATTTCGTGCTATGTTTTCTCTTCCCCTCGCAATCCCTCACCAGTTTTTCATTTCAATCTTTTTCCTCTCTCTTTTTTTCTCTCCACATCGGGTTTTTTCGCCACCCTGGCCTCAAAATGGGGAAGAAAATATGCGATGTAATCCCGACTTTATACAGGGTGCGCCATTTAGAATGATGCACTTGCAATTTTAAATATAAATAATGGGTTGGAAGCATAGGCGGTTCTTGCCTAAATTTTTGGGGGGGCTTGATTTTGAAGGTACACCTTATTCAAAATTTTGATTTAGCTCTATGTAAATTGGAAGTTTTGATATTGATTTGTTTTAGGTTCCTTTCGAAGCTTGGTCCGTGCAATGTTCGATTGAATCATTATCTGGATCAATCGAATCCAGCCTACCTCTTTAGTCGAGTGGTTAAGAGCTCTAAACCCTCAGGTGCTGGGTTCAAATTCCGTCCGGGGCAGGAATTTTCCGACCGAACTGTTCCGTCCCCGGATAGAAATAGCTGTAAAAGAAAGTTCCTGGAAGAAATTGTGAAAATAGTTCCGACTCCAAGGAAAAAACAAACTATTTTCCACGACAAAATTAAAAGGATATCCAGATCCAGAAGCGTTGTGTTTTAGTCAAATTTGTAAAGCCATATCCCGGAATTTCAGGCTATATCCCGGAACACCCTTTAGTTTGCATCGCGTCCCTTATCCTAGGTGCGGGATAGGGGTGCGAGGGGGTGCTCCTATTGGGGGTGCGAGGCGCGTTTATTCCTTGACACTGTGGTGTTATTTTCACTTGTTAGCTACTCCCGAGTTGAGATTATGCACTGGCTATTGTTATTCTCTCATTGTTAACTTATTGTTGTTATTGTCTCGTTTTTAACTTATTGTTGATGTCGCATTGTTAATTTTGTAGTTGATCAAATGCTTCCCGGGGTGTAAGAGTTTGACATAAATTAAGTATCTAAGTACGTGAAATTTAACTTGATTTACTTTAACAATCAATCGATGCTTTTGGAGATGCTAAATTTTCTCGAAACAATATTGACTTTACATTCCTCACTTTTCGCGCAGAAAGAAATACTACTTCTTTTCTGTGCGAAATAAGTGCGAAGTTGGAAGTGCGGAGTGTATGGAATACCCCCCAGGAAGCAGGACATTACTTGACCCACCCCATCTCTATGCACTTGACCATTCACCTCCTCTTGTGCCTTGTGTTACTCAATGGTGACGTACGTAGACATAAACATAATCAACATATGTATGAACATATGGACACACTTTCAGAGACCAACAAACACTTGAGATTGTAGTCCTGGGGATATAAGGAGTGCTGAGACTGAGACAGTAGCATGTTGGTGCAGATCAGGCACTCGTGGTGCTCGTCTGGTGAAAACGAGGGTACAGGAAATGCAGGACTGCAGGTTCGAATCCCGAGAGATGCGTGGGATTTTCTCTTCGTTTATTTGAATTGTCGACCTGTGGGTTTGTGTTCTCTTTTCTTTAGCCCCTTGACAGAAACTATACTGGCATTGCGGGCAGTTCGATGTGGCCACTTTCTCTTTTCTTTAGAGAATAATTTCCCCTTGACAGAAACTGTGCTGGCATTGCGGGCAGTTCGATGTGGCCACTTTCTAAGAACTGCTGTTTCTGTTGCTTATTCCGTTATTGTCACTTCCAGATATACTCAAGTTTCACCAAAGATTGAACAATGGTGCCAAAGTTTATCACAGTATATGGAACGATGAACATAAGTACATAGAAGGAACACGTAGAGTAATGACGTATTGATTTGTTGCCAGAGTAACTGGCAAAGGCAAACACACACGAAACTTGATACCTAACTGTGTTCTCTCGGTACTTCTTCCTCTACCCTTGTGTTTTGCTTTAACCACTTCTCTGCCATCTAACCCTTCTCTACCACCTAACCATTCCCTACTACCTAACCCTTGTTTGCCACCCTTGTGTTTTGCTTTAACAACCTAACCCTTCTCTACCACCTAACCTTTGTCTGCCACCTAACCCTTCCCTATCACCTAACCCTTCTCTATCACCTAACCTCCTGTCTTGTCTGGTCTCCATGTACCTTTTCCCCATACTTTACACACTGCCATTAACGCCTTGCCTTATCCTGTACTTTATCTAACTGCCTATGTCCAATGTACCCACCGTTATTCTTTAAGCCAGCCATTCACACTTTGACTGTCTGACTTCAGACCCAAGTCTGTAAGACCGGCGAAACGTGTGTGGCGGTAAAAGCTTCTGACAGTCTGTAGTCCGCCACACATGTACTACTGTCTCAATTGTCTGACAAACGCACTAGACAAGCACAAAAGGCAAAAGTATGTAGGTACTTAAGTATGTAATGCTATGTAGTGACTAGTATACTGAAGCTTAAGAGTCAAGGGGGATATAAGATATAAGGGAGATTCCACGAACTCACTCCAATTTCCGCACTTCCCACTTTTCAATTCACTCGAGGATAAAACGTCGTGACGTTTGTCAATATCTTCAGCGCGTGACGTCTGACGTCAGAATTCGTGGAATTTTATTTTATTTATTTATTATGGGACTGGTTGCTCCTCTCCCAAGAGAGTATGCAATTAACACTGCGACCTCTGTAGATCTATTGTGATTCTGGACGATAAGTCCTCCGTTGTCACAGCTCCTATCAAAAAGAGCTGAATCCTCCTTGTTTAGATTGCAGCAATAGTTTGTGTCGGCCGAAGAGGAAACAGCTCAGGTCTTTGGCGTTTCCTTTGGGATGTGTGGAACGTTTTCCGGAACGGAAGTAGTATTCGTTTTTCATACATCCCAAAAGTTAAAATGGACCTGCACAAAGTTACCGAGTACCTATATGGTATTTCTCTTCAAGTATATGGTATATTCAATCAAGTATATGATGGTATTTCTCTTCATTAATCTTCTGGCTTCTAGATTTTCCCAGGTTTTCAAATGCCTTCTTCTATCAATCCCTCGTACAGTCCCGCACATCATTGGAAAGGTCATATTCATAGACCTAGTCCCTAGTCTATTACATGGTTGCATATGAATGCCTATTATCATACCTCGTGTGATTATCACTTGCCTGAGTGCACAAATGACCACCTAGTAGCTATATCACCTATTTATAACTCAGGGAGAACTATTATTAGACGTTCCGATAGTGCTACACACACTTTTTACTGATGTCCGGGTTTACCAAGCTTCTGTTGAAATGTTTGTTAGCTTTCGAGCAGGCTTGGAGACTAGGCCGGACCTGTTTCTTAATATTCTGAAGGTGTGTCCAAACATAGTTGACCGGCCTTTGAACATTATTATACCTCGTGTGATTATCACTTGCCTGAGTGCACAAATGACCACCTAGTAGCTCTATCATCCTATTTATAACTCAGGGAGAACTATTATTAGACGTTCCGATAGTGCTACTCACACTTTTTACTGATGTCCGGGTTTACCAAGCTTCTGTTGAAATGTTTGTTAGCTTTCGAGCAGGCTTGGAGATTAGGCCGGACCTGTTTCTTAATATTCTGAAGGTGTGTCCAAACATAGTTGACCGGCCTTTGAACGACGAGGTGAATCTATGTTATCGATGATAACAGTCTTTTTGTTATCAGTGCAAGCAATGGATCTTGTCGTGAGAGAGGTGCTAGTAGGAGATGGGTTGCATGGGAGAAGGAATTATAAGGAAAGATTGAATTTTGCATATGAAACTGAATTTACTTTTAAAGAGGCGTTTCGATTATCAGAAACTCAAGTTGAATTTGTATTGCAATCTATTGGTGACCACTTGCAAAATAAAACAAAACGCAGTAAGGGTCTGTCACCCAAACAAAAGGTGCCTACCTACTACTTTTGCTTTTCTTACTTTTTAGTACCTACCGATGTCGAGAAGAGCTTTGCTTCATGATAATAGGAAATGTCCCTAATCTCAAAATGAGTGCTTTTTTTTAAGTAGGTATCAGTTTAAGGGTTAGTGGGGTTTGATAATATCAACCATAGTATCCATCCCTTGGGTATAGACTATAGAGTCCACACACCTTCAGAGACCAACAAACACTTGAGATTGTAGTCCTGGGGATGTAAGGAGTGCTGAGACAGTAGCATGTTGGTGCAGATCAGGCACTCGTGGTGCTCGTCTGGTGAAAAGGAGGGTACAGGAAATGCAGGACTGCAGGTTCGAATCCCGAGAGATGCGTGGGATTTTCTCTTCGTTTATTTCAATTGTCGACCTGTGGGTTTGTGTTCTCTTTTCTTTAGCCCCTTGACAGAAACTATACTGGCATTGCGGGCAGTTCGATGTGGCCACTTTCTAAGAACAGCTGTTTCTGTTGCTTATTCCATTATTGTCACTTCCAGATATACTGAAGTTTCACCAAAGATTGAACAATGGTGCCAAAGTTTATCACCATTCAAAATCTACTGTAAAATCCCCAAATCTGGCAACATTGTGCTTTCTTTTCTTTTATTGGGAATAATTTATTAGTTTCACCTTGACAGAAACTGTGGTGGCATTGTAGGTAGTTCGATGAAGTCACATTCTGAGAACAGCTGTTTCTGTAGCTCATTCCGTTATTGTCACTTCCAGATTTACTCAAGTTTGACCAAAGATTGAACAATGGTGCCAAAGTTTATCACCATTCAAAATCTACTGTAAAATCCCCAAATCTGGCAACATTGTGCTCGTGTTGCGAACTTGTAAACAATACCTACTGTCAAGGTCACGAGTCGTTCTTTATTGAATTCAACTATAGTTCGTCTTTCTGAAGTCGAACTATAGTTGGGCTGTTTGCTATTCCGTTTCCTTTGCTGTTTAGACAAACAAGGCTGAACGTAATCAGAATCACGTAGACTAGAAACATAATATACAGTAGTTACAAAGTACTTACCAGGGAACTCAGCACTTAACTCGAGGCTTTTCCTATTTCGATGTCCAAATAAGTACCCAGTTGAACCTTGAAGTTAAGCACGGTTGAGAAGTGAGCTTCTGGATGGGTGACCAGTGACCGTCGTAGAGTACTCTAGAGTCTAGACTGTTCATCTTGTGGGCTGGCTAAATTTAGCTGCGGCACTTCTACCATGGGCGGTGCGGTTTTCTGGGGGCGTATAAAGAACCTTACATTATTATTATTGTCCGCTTCAATTCTAGAATGTTTCATGCAATTCCTTTCAATAATCTTACAAGACTCTAGATTCAACTTCAAATCTCTCTAATGAAATCCCAATCCCATCTTAAGAGACTGAAGTCTGAACTTCCTTTCAAATGTCTTTCTAATGAAAGTGTGTCCCCCACATCTTTGGTGATTCTATGTGTACATGATTTTAATACCATGTGGTCTTCACACTTCGGTGTGGATTTGGTGATCCAGGCGCGATTTTATCCTTGTCACGTGTCTCCTTGGTTCCTGGTTTTAGTTCCCTTGTAAACCAACCTCTTTTAGGGTCCCAATTTGAGTGATCCTCTCGTTCTAACTTTCAAAGGGGCTTCCATCCTCTAATCCTTTTACCCTTTTCCTTCCAAAGAGCGAAAGAGGTTTGCGTCCAAATCTCGAACTTGTGTCTATCTGGTGTGTCACACTGTGTCATGTACAGTTTTGAGAGATAGCTTTCTTTCTTCGTTAGATGTATTGCTTACCTGTGGGTATAGTAACAAAGGTAAAGCTAGAAACACACTACCCTCACATCACGTGAACTCATGGGAGTCAGAAAGATGTGGTTCAAAATATGCATTATTATTTCTTAATGAACATACTCGAAGAGTTACAATGCGTTGTCAGAAATAAAACATCTCGAAATCTAAACCAACCTCTTTTAGGGTCCCCATTTGAGTGATCCTCTCGTTTAAACTTTCAAAGGGGCTTCCATCCTCTAATCCTTTTACCCTTTTCCTTCCAAAGAGCGAAAGAGTTTTGCGTCCAAATCTCGAACTTGTGTCTATCTGGTGTCTTGTCAAGTCCTGTGTAACTTTTAAACTTTTCTCAATTTTGTCTCACAATTTAAAGCTTAACCAAGACATTATCTCGTAAAAAATACTCATATGTCACCATAAACCCCTCTGTGCTCGATCCTAGAACACCTAAAACTTCCTCAATGTGTAATGTAGTAGTGACACTTGAGGATTTTAGAATGAAATCAAACTATGTACTCAAATGTGAAATAATCAGGCCCATGCATGTGTGTGCGAGATAAGATATAAGATAATACGCGTCATTTACTCTCCACACATCCCTTACTTATACTTATATACTTATTATAAGGACCTACCAGATGTTAACGACCGAATTTGATTAATCGACTCCATGAAACGAAATTAAGTATGTACCTACTTAGAAAAAACTTGGGCCCCGATCTTAGTCAGTATTTAGACGAATTTCTGTATGTTTATGTTAAAATTTGATGAATTTCTAATTTCCTAAAGGTTGTCCGATCTGAATTTCTAATTTTCTAAATCTAGTCTAGAGGTTCCCCCATCTGAATTTCCAATGCCTCGGATCCCGTTAATCATTAATTTTGTTGAATTTCTAATTTTCTCAAGAGTCTCTCAACTCCCTCATCTGAATTTCTAATTCCATTTATTCCACCTAATCTACGATTTAAATTTAAAATTTAGCAAAATTATGACTATTCCAGCTTCCAGGGTTTTATTGAACAAACCATAAAGGGACTTTTCAGTCTGATTCTGACTCGTTTACCTCGATTTTACGTTCAGTTTGTCTTTTCACAGTACCTAAAGGAAGAAACACACTGCCCTCATGTGATAGTCGTTCAAAGTTCTCCCACAATTTCGTTGTTTCGTTCGTTTCGTTAATTTCGTTCACGACAGCTACACTGACCTCACGCTCACACCATGAGCTCACGTGACGTGAGGGCAATGTGTGTCTCCCAGCTCCTTTAATGGAGTGTTTCTCCCTTAAATTTCCAACTTCAACCAACGTGTATCTGCAATTTATTCTGCATCACTGTAACTTTCCAACTAATAGAATGGTTGGTTCAATTTTGATCAAATAGAAAGAGAATCTTGTAAACCAGAACTTGAAAATAGACATCAAAAAATCTATTGGACTGTGGTCACGTAAACCCCCTGTTTTATTTACAAATTTCAGATACGAGCTGTGTGTTAATAGATACTCGTAGATTAGATTTAGACTGTGTTAATATAGACAGTTTAATTAATTCAGACATAGATCAGACATAGACTTTGTTAATAGCATACCTATAGATTCAGTGGTTCCCAATCTCTTTGGTCTCGCGGCGACCTTTTCCAGCAGT
>NW_007380569.1:0-22185 GCF_000475195.1 Diaphorina citri
TCGAACCCGCGGCCTAGCGCTTACAAGGCAGACGCACTACCAACTAAGCTAACTAGGCTGGCCAAAAGATGATTTCTGGCCAATAAACGAGGCTTGATTGAAGGAAGACAGGACAGGCGATAGGAGAAAGATAGCAGTTCCGAGAACAAATTAATCTTATCTGTCGAAATCGAACCCGCGACCTAGCGCTTAGATACAAGACAGTTGCGCTACCAATACATATTTCCGTTTCATATTTTCCAAAGAGGGATTCTTATTCCTCTCTGTCCATATTATAGGTACATAGAATTATAGATCCATATTATAGGTACCCACATAGAATTATAGATCCATATTATAGGTACATAGAATTATAGATACATATTATAGGTACGTATAATAGGTACACATATCGAAATACATACTGGGATATGTTTTATCATCCAGATAAATCAAACGAGAAATACATTAAGAATTAACCCATTCAGGATACAGAGGGTCAGAACGAGACATCAGGGGATTTCAGGAGAATTGGTGCGAGAAATATTGTTCAATACGGTACGTAACTAGAGTCGGTCTAAAGTCTAAACGCATTTTATCCTAAACAGATAAGGTTCGTTCTTGGAACGGCTGGTTTTCTCCTATCCTGTCTTTTTTCTCTCTTCGATTTCGGGACGATAAGTAGGCGTCCACACGGGAGAACCGAGCATCGACCCTCGCCTAGTATCGACCCAAGAGAAAATAAACCATGCTAATGAATAGAAGCGTCCTCAACCGAGCCTTGACCACAGTACTGAGTACTGACCCTTGCAGAAAATCAAGAAATTGAGCTCAGTATTTTTTCAGCGATGGTCGATGGTGCATGGTCTATATGTTCACCGTTGTGGCCACGCACTAACTTTTTACTTTCCTTATCCTATAGGAAGGAAAGTAATGTAATCGGGTCAAATTTTCGATGGTCAGTTTTTAGTGTCAAAACACGTTTTGAGGTCCCTAGAGCCTAAATCCAAAGTTTCAGCCATTGGTCCGTGTGTGTGTCTGTAAACAAAATTCGAGAACGGTAAGAGCTAGAGACCTGAAATTTGGTATGTAGATGTCAAATATGACAAGGGTGTGTGTCTGTCTGTAAACAAAATATCTCGAGAACGGTAAGAGCTAGAGACTTGAAATTTGGTATGTTGATGTCAAATGTGACAAGGATGCGACACGAAACTTTTGGTTAGGATCGGTGCAACGCTTGGCGGCATTTTACTGCTTTTTGGTGGGTTTCGACCGCTTTTTGGCGGTTTTCAGCTATAGCGACAAAACGGTTAGAGATATTGTAAAAGTTAGGGTAAAAGAAGACTCAAATAAGCATCATTCAATAGGCAAAAAAAAGGACAAAAATGCAAAAGCTACCTCACCCCAAAAGAAGAAGACGTTATAGGTACCTTACACAATCATTAGTAATGTCATTATTTCCAAGTAAAGATGATGAAAAATCAGAAAATCCGCAATTCCATCATTAGTAATGTCATTACTAATGATCATGTAAGGTACCTATTAGAGGTGTATTCGTCATGGCCTCGAATACACCTCGCGGCTACAATGGACAAGAATCTATCTATCTACAAATAGATACGATATATTTTTAGCTAAATTCCTGCAGGAATGGGCTACATATTCTCATCTTGTTTTTTCTTCTGGTTAGGCCCAGTGCCGATGTTGCACACCATCAATATTTTTGTCAATTCTGTGCTTTTTCTTTTACTGGATATTGGATACAGTACAGTACTTGATTGGCACTATTGATAGTCAATATCTACTATTGAAATACAACTAGGTACATATTTTCAATAGTATAGAGTCAACCTTGACAAAAAATATTGACAGGAATATTAATAATGTCCAGCAAGGGACTAAAAATCAGATCTGATTTCTGATTTTATCCATTGTTGGTTGGTTTGTTTCAAATGCTAGAAATTGACTACATAAGTAGGTATTAGGCGATTTTTCTTATCCATTGTAACCGCAGTCAAAAAGTCCAAAAACTCCAAAAAAACCCAATTCACATCTGTCACTCGATGCGGTTCACTTACCGCATTCAGCAGACCCTGCGTCGTCGGAGGCGACACGTGTAGGGGTGTGTAGATCTCATCCGATTCCTGTCGGACGTACAACATGACTCGCTCATTGAGGGGAGGCATCAGTTTGGGTCGCTTGAGGGGCAGAGAGGAGAACACGGTTCCGTCCGTCGTCAGGCCGACTTGCTCCAGCTCCTTTTTGTCACTGAAAATTTAAAATATTATTGAAATTCAATTCAATTTATTGAAATTCAATTCAATTTATTGAAATTCAATTCAGCATGACTCGCTCATTGAGGGGAGGCATCAGTTTGGGCCGCTTGAGGGGCAGAGAGGAGAACACGGTGCCGTCCGTCGTCAGACCGACTTGCTCCAGCTCCTTTTTGTCACTGAAAATTGGAAGGAACAAACGAGAATTACAGAAAAAGATTCACCAAAGAAAAGATTCTCAGGTTTAGGCCTGATTAATCTAAGAAAAAAGAAAAATAATATTAATAACCATACGACACTATTTCCAAGATTCGTAGAGAAAAGGAAGAAATCAGGAGGAGCACTGTGGACAGAAGACAGAAAAGAACAACATCGAGAAAGAATGAAGATCTACTGGCAACAGAGGAAGGAACAGAATAGAAATAGGAGGTAAACCATTCATACATTTATTGGTTCCCGTGGTCCAAAGTTGGCCAAAAAAAAAAAAAAAAAAAAGACCATTAGTATGCACCGCAACGCAACCGCAACCCATGGAACTTTATCAAGTGTTTTGATTCGACAATGGCACAATCAGTCAATCCTACCATTCTACTGAGTCGTCTATCTATTTTACTGTTTGTTTCTTCTGTTTTTATGTTGTGTGATTCTGTCTATAGTTCATCCAGACCAATGTGACAGCAATGAGTCATGAACCCACAATGAAGGAACCAATCAGATTGCAGGAAATCCTTACTTGTTGCAATACAGGTAAAGGTCTATTTTTGATAAACTCTCTCTTCTAAAATGCAGAGGTAGCTCTAAGTTCAGAGGTTGGATTCCAGAACAGGTAAGGTGATATCCGCTTAACCTGACTTTGTTCAACTGTCGGAGGAAGCACTGTGCAAAATTAACTCCCCTTTTAGAGATTCTCTACCATTGCACATGTGACGTGCTTGGCAACAATGCCTATTTTTTTGCTGCCACATTGATCTGGACACACTATAGGTCTTTATTGAACAGAGTTCCTGTGTATGAGGTTCTATCTAGTGCTTTGATTCGTTAAACAAACAAGTAAAGTCACTACTATTTCTAAATGGTTCTTTATTTGTATTTGAACAAATTAAATATTGGTTTGGCCGTCCAGCGCGGGAATGGGGCAAGTGTGGAGGGGACCTTCCCAGCTGGAGACAGATTTGACGAGGTGTTTGGCTTGTAATCTTAAAAACTATGTTATTACTACCTATGTTATAAAATTGTATTTAATTTGAACAAGTAAAGTTGATAGGTACCTACCTACATGAATAATAATTAATTAATATTGGAACTTTGGAAAATTAAAAGTTAAAATCTTGTTTGAACAAGTAAAGTTGATAGGTACCTACCTACATGAATAATAATTAATTAATATTGGAACTTTGGAAAATTAAAAGTTAAAATCTTCAAGTTAATAAAACTCGGTTCATTCTGTTGTTGTGAGAGTAAAGGGACCGCGGAAGTAAAGGGACTTTTCAGTCTCATTCTGGCAGTATAGACTGGGTGTATTCCATTATTATAATACTTTTTGTTTATTTATTACAAATTAATTAACACTCGCAGAAAATTAATTATGTAGAATGTCACATTCAATAAATTGTGCCTAGACTGCTCAATATCAAATGAACAATTAGATATATCTTCTAATACCTATATCTTTGTATCTGCAAATTTTAAATACCTTCGGGTAATTTTATACAATAAAATAAATATTGAATATACCTAACCCAGATACTTTGGTAAATACCAAAGTGCATTCCAAAATATTCCTTCAAATTATAATAAATAATTACCTAATTATATTGAATATAGTAAACTATTAGGTAATGATTAATGGTATAATTAAGTAACAATAGGTAGGTAGGTAGGTATTACTGATAAATTTCATCGACAGAAAAAACAACAACAGATTATTTGCCGATTTATAAATATGTAGAATTAAAATCTTATCAAATCATAACCATATAGGTAATTAAACATCTAGTCTTTCCCACCTATTAACAGGTACTGATTTCTGAGATTTATGTACTTTTTTTAATTCATGTTCTTTTTTTTTTTTTTTTTCTTAATCTAGAATCCTGAATCGATTACATTGCTTTCCTTCTTAGGCTTCTTTTTCTTCACCTTTTCCCGTGTACAGACGGGGTCGGCGGTCTTCGTCAGCCTCTCAATCAGCCCTAACTAGGGTGATTGCTTTGGGCTGACATTTGGTTTTTGGCTACAAAATTTACGAGTGGATGCCCTTCGCACTCAACCTTTGCTTTTTTCTTTAGCTTCCTTTCAATAGGATAAGGAAAGTAAAAAAAGACTCAGAGAAGATCCCCATTGATTCCTCTCACATACACTTGCTATACTGTCTAGGACTGGAAATTTCTCACACGATGTCAAAAACACACAAACCGTCTTTACTTACAGGAAAACCTCGGCATCCGGCACCACTTTCGCATTATAACTTCATTCAAGGCACATTCTTTTCCATCCATGCCTCTCCAAGAACGGAAAAGTTTGGTTAGAAAATTTCCGTCCTGACCGGGATTCGAACCTAGGACCTCCAGGTTGAGAATCAGTGCTCTTGACCACTCGGCCACAGGGGTGGACAAATAAACACCCTGTATAACTCATTCAGTCCCAACGGAAGGTAATATTTCAAATTCAAAATGGATCTCTAGTAATTCTCTTTTCTCTAGTTACGTTGTTAAACCAATATTTGAATATTAAGAAATAGGAGAAAGAAATTTGAATAAAATGTAAATCCTCAACCTAATTAAGTACATCGTTATATATACCTCTGTGTAGAGTCTGTAGAGTCTACAGTCATCTACACTATCCACAGTCTGTTGAGGTCTAAAATACATGTGGCCGCAGAGATCATAAATTAGAGAATTGGCATTAAACCCCGTAGAAAGTGAGTTGGCAGAAAAAAATAATAATTAAATAAAATAAAGAAATGTATAAATAAAGTTAAATATAAAACAAATCCGAGTTGGCATAACAGTGATTTTCTTGATCAATATTGTAAATTGTAGCCATTGTAGTTGTATAACCATCTTTTATTCTTTTCTTAGAAGCTTTATTATTAACAAGCAGGCTTCGCCCGCTTGCGCGTGGCTGAGGCATGGCCGTATGCATGCTCTAACTAGGATGAATCAGCGCGTCCTATAATGATAAATAATTGACATTTCGTGTCAGAAAAGCAATTTTTCCTGCCTTCAATGTGTCTTACCTTGTCAATATCTTCCGCCGGGCTGAACAGCACGGGCGGCTTAGTTGTGTCCGCCATCGTGTAGAATTCCGACCGCTCGCACGGCGGATGATACAGCTCGTCCATTTTCTTGCGGCCCGTGGCGGTCATTTTCCGTTTGGCGGCCCGCCGTTCTTCGTCTCGCGTCTTGCGCTCGGCGCCCTGGGAACACAGAGAGAGAGGTTTTGGTGTGATTAGACATTTAGAAATTTAATTGCTTGGAAAATGGATTTTTTTTTTTTTTTAGGTTTGACAGAGGGAACTGTAACTCCTGAGGCCTTATCGTCCCGAAATCGAAGAGAGAAAGAAGAGAGAATAGGAGAAAGCTAGCCGTTCCGAGAACGAACATTATCTGTCCAGGATAAAATCCGCCACGGGCGGGAATCGAACACGTCGCCTAGGGCTTAGAAGGCAGATGCGCTACCAACCAAGCTAACTAGGCTGGTGCTCTGTTTAGAAATTGGGATTGGAAAAACATACCTACCTAAAAAGTAAATACCCATGGATATCATAAATTTTACCATTATAGATATCAAACTGTGCATACCTAAAGTAAATACCCATGGATATCATAAATTTTACCATTATAGATATCAAACTGTGCAGATCTTCAACACATCATAATTATAAAAGTGGCACAAGCTGACCAATTAAAACACACAACACTAATTGGATACTGTTCCAACAGATGTCACCACAGGTCCTCTAAACACCCTGGTTGACCTTACAAGTGCCCTGTGACAGGCATAAATCATAGACTTCAACATATCTTACTCTAAACACCTCATTACACTAGCTGTATCTAGCTAATTGCAGAAAAAACATGACAATTTTAGAACAGAAACATAAATAAGTATGTAATTATAAACGCTATAAACCAATGACAATTTTACAATTGGGTGCTCTTCCAACATATGTCACCAAAAGTCCCTACTTGTGCTATTTGACCTCTGTGTGGTCTATGACAAGCTTTGCATCTTCAAGTAAATCATAGACTTATGTCCTATGCCAATAAGTCATTAGACTAGCAAAATTGCAGAAAGAACATGACAATTTTAGAAAAGAAACATAAATAAGTATGTAATTATAAACGCTATAAACCAATGACAATTTTACAATTGGGTGCTCTTCCAACATATGTCACCCAACCCCTCATAATTATAAAAGAGGCACAAGCTGACCAATTAAAACAATTACACACAACATTAATTAGATGCTATTCCAACAGATGTCACCACAGGTCCTCTAAACACCCTGGTTGACCTTACAAGTGCCCTGTGACAGGCATAAATCATAGACTTCAACATATCTTACTCTAAACATCTCATTACACTAGCTGTATCTAGCTAATTGTAGAAAGAACATGACAATTTTAGAAAAGAAACATAAATAAGTAGGTATGTACCTAATTATAAACGCTATAAAGTATAAACCAATGACAATTTTACAATTGGGTGCTCTTCCAACATATGTCACAAAAAGTCCCTACTTGTGCTATTTGACCTTTGTGGTCTATGACAAGCTTT
The DNA here is from genome assembly GCF_000475195.1 of Diaphorina citri. Taxonomy (NCBI): domain Eukaryota; kingdom Metazoa; phylum Arthropoda; class Insecta; order Hemiptera; family Psyllidae; genus Diaphorina; species Diaphorina citri. The sequence continues at coordinate 7,032 of NW_007380569.1, forward strand.
GCATCTTCAAGTAAATCATATCCTATGCCAATAAGTCATTAGACTAGCAAAATTGTAGAAATAGCATGACAATTTTACCATTGGGTGCTTTTCCAACACAAGTCACCACAAAAAAAAGTACCTACTTGACCTTTGTGGTCTGAAAGTAAATCATAGAATTAAAGATGTTCCTACTCCAACAGCTCATTAGACCAGCTAATAATTGTAGAAATAACATGACAATTTTACCATTGGGTGCTATTCCAACACATGTCACCACAAAAAAAGTAACTACCTACTTGACCTTTGTGGTCTGAAAGTATTAAATCATAGAATTAAAGATGTTCCTACTCCAACAGCTCATTAGACCAGCTAATAATTGTAGAAATAACATGACAATTTTACCATTGGGTGCTATTCCAACACATGTCACCACAAAAAAAGTAACTACCTACTTGACCTTTGTGGTCTGAAAGTATTAAATCATAGAATTAAAGATGTTCCTACTCCAACAGCTCATTAGACCAGCTAATAATTGTAGAAATAACATGACAATTTTACCATTGGGTGCTATTCCAACACATGTCACCACAAAAAAAGTAACTACCTACTTGACCTTTGTGGTCTGAAAGTATTAAATCATAGAATTAAAGATGTTCCTACTCCAACAGCTCATTAGACCAGCTAATAATTGTAGAAATAACATGACAATTTTACCATTGGGTGCTATTCCAACACATGTCACCACAAAAAAAGTAACTACCTACTTGACCTTTGTGGTCTGAAAGTATTAAATCATAGAATTAAAGATGTTCCTACTCCAACAGCTCATTAGACCAGCTAATAATTGTAGAAATAACATGACAATTTTACCATTGGGTGCTATTCCAACACATGTCACCACAAAAAAAGTAACTACCTACTTGACCTTTGTGGTCTGAAAGTATTAAATCATAGAATTAAAGATGTTCCTACTCCAACAGCTCATTAGACCAGCTAATAATTGTAGAAATAACATGACAATTTTACCATTGGGTGCTATTCCAACACATGTCACCACAAAAAAAGTAACTACCTACTTGACCTTTGTGGTCTGAAAGTATTAAATCATAGAATTAAAGATGTTCCTACTCCAACAGCTCATTAGACCAGCTAATAATTGTAGAAATAACATGACAATTTTACCATTGGGTGCTATTCCAACACATGTCACCACAAAAAAAGTAACTACCTACTTGACCTTTGTGGTCTGAAAGTATTAAATCATAGAATTAAAGATGTTCCTACTCCAACAGCTCATTAGACCAGCTAATAATTGTAGAAATAACATGACAATTTTACCATTGGGTGCTATTCCAACACATGTCACCACAAAAAAAGTAACTACCTACTTGACCTTTGTGGTCTGAAAGTATTAAATCATAGAATTAAAGATGTTCCTACTCCAACAGCTCATTAGACCAGCTAATAATTGTAGAAATAACATGACAATTTTACCATTGGGTGCTATTCCAATCAGTGAGACTACCTAGTGAAAAAACCATTATATCTTCTACACACAGAGAGATATTATCCTCAAGAGTACTTCGCACAGAAATAGAGGGTCTGCTTGAAGAATAGTAAGAATAGTCGGCGAAAAAAGGCCATAGAACGTAAAAAAATACATTGCAATTTTGTTTAAAATGTGTTCCAAAAAGCGCTCCTAGTTTACAAATCTCGCGAGATTCATTGGTATTAAAATACCGAAAAACGCCGACGTTAACTGAAACCGTCCACACTGCCTCGACAACATAGATTCACCTCCTCTATGGACGGCGGTCGACGACTTATGTGTGGATACAGCTTTCGAAACAAAAACCAAGCTCCTTGGATCAACGTCCATGATGACTTGCTTTAGAACACACAGAATTTTCCTTGAGTTTTAATCTGAGCACAAATAATGAAATGAGCCAGCCTAGTTAGCTTAGTTGGTAGTGCGTCTGCCTTGTAAGCGCTAGGCCGCGGGTTCGATTCCCGCCCGGGGCGGATTTAATTTTCTGCCTTCTCAAATTTTCGGAACCAAGAGATCAAGAGAATTTTTTTATCGTCCTGAAATTTATCATTCCTTTTGCTTTTGTGAATAATATTGAATTAATTTTTGCTTCGAGGGAAAAAGGAGGAGAAGAGGACAAAGAAGTATGGAATAAAGCTAAGCAATAAAGCAATGAAATAAAGGATAAGAAAGGGATAAACATTTTTCCTTCTCCAAAAATGCTTTCAAGGAAATGATCTAATAATTCTTACATACCTACCAACTTACCAACCTATCCTTTTGCTCTAAACTCTCCAAGAAAATTTCAAGTTCTAGGTGGAGACCAGCCAGCATAGTTAGCTTAGTTGGTAGCGCGTCTGCCTTGTAAGCGCTAGGCCGCGGGTTCGATTCCCGCCCGGGGCGGATTTTATTTTTCTTTAAATTAGGTTAGGTCTTTTTGGGGGATAAGACCTTTAGAAACAAGGGAAATATGTAATAAAAAAAACTATGGAAAACTATCGATAGTTCTCCTCCTCTACAACAGGTCTCATCTCATGTCCGTTGTAGATTGGGTACTTTGTTGGGAACACTCCTTAGTTCATTTAGATCACGTTTGCTTTATTAGATTATGAATATGATTGTTTATTACTCGGGAACTTCTGAACGAAATCATTTCTGGTGTCCGGTTTTGCATAAATCTTCAACGGAGCAGTAAGTTTCCATAAGTCTTTTCTTACTTTTCATATTAGCTCTTTTCTAAGTTTTCATAGTTCTTTTCTAACTTTTAATAGCTATTTTCTGGTTTTCATAGTTCTTTTCTAGGTTTCCATCATAATTTATCTCTCAACTTTCCACAATGTCCATCGTAAATCGTCGACTTTTAGTTTCTCCCTAAGTTTTCCATTTTATCTAATCTCTTTAGCAGGTGTTACCTATCGGGAAAACGCCTTCCATTGGAATTCGGTGCCAAGAGGGTTGAGACTTCTGTTCATTATTTCAACAGTTGAATATGGAGTAATTGAGTTTACTTTATTGAGATTGAGTAAGTTCACTTTATTTTAATATGGAGTAATTGAGTTTACTTCATTGAGTAAGTTCACTTTATTAAGTATTTAAACACAGTAGGAGTGCTTCATAATCTATAAGACAATCTACGGCAAGTGTTGCCAGAAGTACCTAACTAACTCCACCCCAGGAAATTTCACAAAGAAAGTCGATTTAGGATCTTGATCTAGGTAATCTGGTATCCCTGGCAATGGCAGTAAATATGCTGGTTATAATTAATGAGGCAGAAGTAAGTAGCGTTTCAAATGGATTTCTTTTGAGTGGTTGGCGAATCGGCGATCTACATCTGAGGCAATTGCCAACTTGGACTACAAATCAGGGTAACGCAATAAAAGTCATATTTTTCCTTGTGCACAAATTGTCGTATTTTTTCTACAATTAGCTAGATACAGCTAGTGTAATGAGGTGTTTAGAGAAAGATATGTTGAAGTCTATGATTTATGCCTGTCACAGGGCACTTGTAAGGTCAACCAGGGTGTTTAGAGGACCTGTGGTGACATCTGTTGGAACGGTATCCAATTAATGTTGTGTGTGATTGTTTTAATTGGTCAGCTTGTGCCACTTTTATAATTATGAGGTGTTGAAGTTCTGCACAGTTTGATATCTATTATAATGGTAAAATTTATGATATCCATGGGTATTTACTTTTATTTATTTATTTATTTATTTACGGGACTAGCCCTTTATACAAAAATGACAATAGAAAAAAAAAATAAATACACTAAAACTAAACAAGCGCAAACAATCAAATACAGTAGAAAAAATAATAATAAAATGAAATACCTATACATAAAAGGAAAGTAAAAAGTAATAAAGAGTAAGTAGGTGCTTAAATTCAATTAAAATTAAAATCGCCGTCATTGGCATTCCTGACCATTAGGTAGGTATGTTTTTCCAATCCCAATTTCTAAACAGAGTACCAGCCTAGTTAGCTTAGTTGGTAGCGCATCTGCCTTGTAAGCGCTAGGCCGAGTGTTCGATTCCCGCCCGTGGCGGATTTTATCCTGGACGGATAATGTTCGTTCTCGGAACGGCTAGCTTTGTCCTATTCTCTCTTCCTTCTTTCTTAGATTTCGGGACGATAAGACCTCAGCAGTTACAGTTCCCCCTCTTCTGAAGGCATATGGTTTTGTTCACTCAGATACCTTCTTTCAGATCTTCTTCTTCTTCTTCTTCGCTTTTTCCCGTGTACGGTCGGCGTTTTTCGTCAGCCCTAGGGTGATCGCTTTTGTGCTGACATTTGGTTTTGGCTACAATTTTTTCCCCTCCTCTTCTGAAGGCACACTTAATTGGTCACTTTAGAGGCCCTCTTTCAGATAACCATTGAAAATACACAAGTGGTCTGTGTGGCAGCAAGTGTAAAAAAATCACCTCTGTGATGCCTCTAAATGCACAGATAACAGATTAGGCATAATGAAATATGTACGACTATTGTAGATCCACAATAACTTATCACTATCATATCACATCCTACACCAGACGTGGTATATAAATACAGAACCATTAGTCTTGTCAGTCAAATCACCTCTGCACCAATCACAATGCAGCATTGTTACTCCCGACAGTAATGTACCTGGCCTAGACAATATAGCGTCTCGACCAATGAGATTCGGGATAGAACCTCTATACATAAATACATGAACATAAATACAGAAGTATACTGTGTACACAATTCAAGTACATAGACACAGAAGTATTCATAACTTGAGTAGTGAGTAAATACAGAAGCATATTCGTTAAGTACATAGAGAAGTATACAGAGTCATTCTATCCAGCCTACCCAGTGGTGTGTTACGGAACTTAGAGGAACACCGCTTTTTGTACTCCATATTGTACGAACACTATATACTACTGCTGCTGCTGCTGCTGCTGCTGCTGCTGTGGGACTATAAGTAGGGATCAGAACAGCCAAACCCTAACCAGTCTGGCTATTTGGAGGATACAAAGGGTTTATCATGCTTCAAAGGAAAAGCAACGAAATTGAATAAATAATTTTACAGGTGATGTACAGTACACTGATGTACTTGCTAATAACGAGGAAATTCACATAGTTACAGAGTGCTTCATCAATATTTTAACGAGGTACTAATAGCGGTGCTAAACAGTTGATAGGTGAATTTATGTACCTACTGATGCTTCTTGCTCAGGTGGAATCCTCAATAATTCCTTGCTCCTTAGATTAATTCACATAGTTACAGAGTCCTTCATCAATATATTAACGAAGTGCTAAACAGTTAATAGGTGAATTTATGTACCTACTGATGCTTCTTGCTCAGGTGGAATCCTCAATAATTCCTTGGTCCTTAGATTTACTGTGGTCAACTGTGGATTATTTGCTAGGTTTATTTTAGACAACCTATGTATTATTATTCTTAACGTTTTTATTATTATTATTATCCAGTATCCAATAATTGTACCTAGTATCCAATAATAATAAAAACGGTAAGAACAATGTCAACTGTGGACTTTGGATGAAGTTGAATCTTTAATTCTTCAGATTTATCTACTGTTGAAATCAAATCATTCTTACCGTTTTTATTATTATTGTACCTAGTATCCAGTCTCCAATAATTGTACCTAGTATCCAATAATAATAAAAACGGTAAGAACAATGTCAACTGTGGACTTCGGATGAAGTTGAATCTTTAATTCTTCAGATTTATCTACTGTTGAAATCAAATCATCTTCACACAATTTTGTATTTGTATGAAGATTACTTGATTTATCTCGATTGGTGCTAAACTGTTTAAAACATATGATGTGGAACTTCTATTTTCAGATTTACATTTGCAGGAAGGTGGGTTTTGCTGATGATTTTTTGCTCAAATTGGATCTTTAGTTCTTTAGATTTACCATGGTGAGTTGTGGACTTTGTATGAAGTTTTGTTGATTTATCTTGATTCATGCTGAACAATATGACTATACTTTTATATCATTTATTGGTGATTTACAGATAGGAAGACACGTGGGATTTGCATACTGATGATTTTTGCTCAAGTAGTATCCTCAATTAGACTTGCTTTATCATGAACAAATCTTGGAATTTCAAATTCTTCAGATTTATCGAACACTTTGAATGAAATTTCATTAATTCATTTATATTATTTTTTCATATTTTGTTTGATCAATAAATAAAAGGTTCTTTATAGTGCTGCTTGGTCAAGTGGGAAAATTCCGCAGATAAAAGCCCACTATGCTCACTATTTATGTCATTTCTGTCAATATTAAATATCCACGCATTAACATTAATGCCATTACATTAATTTAATTATGTGTTATGATTAAAGATAATAATTGTGAAATCGAGGTGAAATATTGCCCGTACAATGTCCAGAAGGAAATATGAAAATGAAAACCAAGTTGCAATGGAAAAGCTAGACAATAAATTGCACATTACTGACTGTCCATAAATAAATAAATATGGGAGTAAAACTTGGAAGTTATGGGGAAAACATGCCTAATTACAAAATATGGCAGAATAAGAGAAAAGTTATGAAAATATATGGCAGAAAGAAGTTATTATAAAATTGTAAGTTATGTGGAATCGCAGTTATAAAGTTTGCATGGATTTATTTATTCCTAACTCTCAATAGATCAGTTGCGCTTACTTGGGTGATGTTTCAAAGTCATAGAGCAGGAAAAATAAGGAAGAACGGAATTTTTCTTCTACGACTTCTGGATACCGAGATAAATCGATTTAAAAATACCGGTAAATCGTGAAGTTTGACGTCACGGCATACGCTCCCGTAGGCGATGACGTCATAATTCATGACTCCCGCTTCGTTTGTTTGTGCGCAAGCGTTTCTGCGCATTTTGACGTGAAATCTGACGTCACAACTCTTTGAACTTTTTCATTAGAACGGCAATTAAAAATTGAATTTTCGACCTTTTTATTTTTACTGCTCGCATAGGACTGATAAGTCCCTTTACTCCAGCAGTAGGCTACTACTATTATTGTGGTCAAATTCTCAAATTATATTGAGGATAAAATTCCATACCTCGGCTGGGATTGAACCCACGCCCTCCTGTTTACCAGGTGAGCGCCTTGACCACTACACCACCGAGGCAGCAGCAGTTCAGCCGTGTAAGCTCTAGGCCGCGGGTTAGATTCTCGCCCGAGTCAGTTTTTATGCTAAACAGATAAGGTTTGTTCTTGGAACGGCTGGCTGTCTCCTACCCTGTCTTCCTTCTCTCTCCGCTTTCGGGACGATAAGACCTTGGCAGTTACAGTTTCCTCTAATATCTTAACTTCATCTTAAACCCTAAACAGATAAGGTTCGTTCTCGGAACGGCTAGCTTTCTCCTATCGTCTGTTCGATTTCGGGACGGTAAAACTTCAGCAGTTCAGCTGTAAAAAAAAAGTCACACCTTAAAAAAAAAAGTCGACAAACAAAAAGGAAAAAATAAACCAAAGTGGTCATTAAAATCAACCGGAGCCCACCACGCTCGGCGCAGCTTAACTTGGGTGTTCTCCAGGGCACCGCCCTGGAGTTAATCGCTTTGATTAACCAGTTGTTAATCAGTGTAACTAATCCTTAGAGCTCGTTATCACTGGTTATCAGTCCATCCTCCCAGGGCAAGAACCGATTCTGTCACTTATGTATATGTATGTACTTACAGTCCATCCTCCCAGGGCAAGAACTGATTCTGTCACTTATCTCGACCAAATCTATTTATATCTCTTTCTATGTATATGTATGTACTTATCTAGTCTATGAATGTATCATTTGTACTTATATCTGGTTATCTGGTCTAACTATCTGTTTATCTGGTCCATGTATCTGTGTGTGTTAGGGAGCTGGACTTGTTTCGCAGGTATACAAGTAGAAGCATCCATAACATCGACTAAGTTATTGTTATTTTGATAGCCAAGGCTTTGGCGCAGTGCGACAGTACCTTGTTGAAGGCACCAGTTCCCCCCAATTGGTCATTGAATTTAAGCAACGTTACACGTGGTTGGTATCCGGACTGCTGGCTTTTCCCGGCCTCAATCAGGCTGGGTGAAGTTAATGTGAGATGCCTTTCCAATCTATGTGCTTTATATCTAGGTAGTTATCTGGTCTAACTATCTGTCTATCTGGTGCATGTATCTGTGTGTGTTAGGGAGCTGGACTTGTTTCTATCGCAGGTATACAAGTAGAAGCATCCATAACATCGACTAAGTTATTGTTATTTTGATAGCCAAGGCTTTGGCGCAGTGCGACAGTACCTTGTTGAAGGCACCAGCTCCCCCCAATTGGTCATTGAATTTAAGCAACGTCACACGTGGTTGGTATCCGGACTGCTGGCTTTTCCCGGCCCCACTCAGGCTGGGTGAAGTTAATGTGAGATGCCTTTCCAATCTATGTGTTTTGCTTCTTTATCTTTTTTTTTTCTGCTTCTTCTTCATCCACTCCTAGTGACTCATTAAGATGATTTAAGCGTAACTTTCACTGGGTAGGTAATTACATGTGGTCTATCTCTTGGATTGATAAGGTTGATATTAGTTGCGACCATGTCATCTATACCTATACCATAACGAGCGGGATGGACTGTAAGGTTGATATTACTTGCGACCATGCCATCATCTATATATCTATTTATATCTCTTTCTATGTATATGTGTGTACTTATCTAGTCTATGAATGTATCATTTGTACTTATATCTAGTTATCTGGTCTAACTATCTGTATATCTGGTCCATGTATCTGTGTGTGTTAGGGAGCTGGACTTGTTTCTATCGCAGGTATACAAGTAGAAGCATCCATAACATCGACTAAGTCAGGGGTTCTCAGCCTTCTCGAGGACAAGTAGGTACCACTTGGCATTTTTTTCGAATATTTGAAGTACCACCAACCTGTGAGTGGGGGGCGGGGCATTCATTCCTCTTGGTTTGTGTGTGCGTGTGTGTGTGTGTGTGTGTGTGTGTGTGTGTGTGTGTGTGTGTGTGTGTGTGTGTGTGTGTGTGTGTGTGTGTGTGTGTGTGTGTGTGTGTGTGTGTGTGTGTGTGTGTGTGTGTGTGTGTGTGTGTGTGTTTTTTTATCAATTTATGATTTTTTGTATACACCTCGAAATGGCTTCGCGTACCACCTGAAATCGGTTCGCGTACCACCAGTGGTACACGTACCACCATTTGAGAACCTAGGGACTTCGTTATTGTTATTTTGATAGCCAAGGCTTTGGCGCAGTGCGACAGTACCTTGTTGAAGGCACCAGCTCCCCCCAATTGGTCATTGAATTTAAGCAACGTCACACGTGGTTGGTATCCGGACTGCTGGCTTTTCCCGGCCCCACTCAGGCTGGGTGAAGTTAATGTGAGATGCCTTTCCAATCTATGTGTTTTGCTTCTTTATCTTTTTTTTTCTGCTTCTTCTTCATGCACCATCCACTCCTAGTGACTCATTAAGATGATTTAAGCGTAACTTTCACTGGGTAGGTAATTACATGTGGTCTATCTCTTGGGTTGATAAGGTTGATATTAGTTGCGACCATGTCATCTATACCTATACCATAACGAGCGGGATGGACTGTTAAGTTGATATTACTTGCGACCATGCCATCTATATCTATAATTCTATACCGAAACGAGCTGGAATGGTCTACTGATTGGTTGAGCGTTTGCTGACATTTTTACTTTTTTTAAAGAAGTTTAACGTAACTATACATATAACTGCTAAGGTCTTTAATGACGTGATTTTTAGTCCGTCCTTCCTTTATTATTACAATAGTAATAAAAAGGTATAAGGGACGGACTATTGTGTTCGCTTCGGTGTCGTCTGTCGGTCGGTCGGTCTGTCCCCATAGAAGGACTTATCCAAACCTGGTCGACCTATATATCAAATTAAAGGTTTTTTTTACCAGGAACACGAAAATGGTGGTGCAAATTTTGTCCAGAAAACCATAAAGCCAAAAAACCAAAAAAACTGGTTCCCTCCATTCGGCGACAAGCTATCCACATCTACTCAAAATTAACCTCATACAGCCTGAGGGGGGCCGGAAAAAGCCCGCAGAAGGCGATTGTCCGATGGACACTTATGCGGATTTCCGGATACTAACCAAACTCAAAGTGTACGATTATTAGATCTACTGATGATTTTAGAAGCCAAGAAGCCAGCCTAGTTAGCTTAGTTTGTAGCGCGTCTGCCTTGTAAGCGTTAGGCCGCGGGTTCGATTCCCGCCCGGGGCGGATTTTATCCTGCTGGGATAATGTTCGTTCTCGGAACGGCTGGCTTTCTCCTATCCTACCGCGGGTTCGATTCCCGCCCGGGGCGGATTTTATCCTGCTGGGATAATGTTCGTTCTCGGGACGGCTGGCTTTTTCCTATCCTGTCTTCCTTCTCTCTTCGATTTCGGGACGATAAGACCAATGAAAACGGTAAGAACAATGTCAACTGTGGACTTTGGATGAAGTTGAATCTTTAATTCTTCAGATTTATCTACTGTTGAAATCAAATCATCTTCACACAATTTTGTATTTGTATGAAGATTACTTGATTTATCTCGATTGGTGCTAAACTGTTTAAAACATATGATGTGGAACTTCTATTTTCAGATTTACATTTGCAGGAAGGTGGGTTTTGCTGATGATTTTTTGCTCAAATTGGATCTTTAGATTTACCATGGTGAGTTGTGGACTTTGTATGAAGTTTTGTTGATTTATCTTGATGCATGCTGAACAATTTGACTACTTTTATATCATTTATTGGTGATTTACAGATAGGAAGACACGTGGGATTTGCATACTGATGATTTTTGCTCAAGTAGTATCCTCAATTAGACTTGCTTTATCATGAACAAATCTTGGAATTTCAAATTCTTCAGATTTATCGAACACTTTGAATGAAATTTCATTAATTCATTTATATTATTTTTTCATATTTTGTTTGATCAATAAATAAAAGGTTCTTTATAGTGCTGCTTGGTCAAGTGGGAAAATTCCGCAGATAAAGCCCACTATGCCCACTATTTATGTCATTTCTGTCAATATTTATCTCCACGCATTAACATTGATGCCATTACATTAATTTAATTATGTGTTATGATTAAAGATAATAATTGTGACATCGAGGTGAAATATTGCCCGTACAATTTCCAGAAGGAAATATGAAAATGAAAACCAAGTTGCATTGGAAAAGCTAGACAATAAATTGCACATTACTGACTGTCCATAAATAAATAAATATGGGAGTAAAACTTGGAAGTTATGGGGAAAACATGCCTAATTACAAAATATGGCAGAATAAGAGAAAAGTTATGAAAATATATGGGCACTTTGAATGAAATTTCATTGATTCATTTATTATTTTTTCATATTTTGTTTGATCAATAAATAAAAGGTTCTTTATAGTGCTGCTTGGTCAAGTAGGAAAATTCCGCAGATAAAAGCCCACTATGCTCACTATTTATGTCATTTCTGTCAATATTAAATATCCACGCATTAACATTAATGCCATTACATTAATTTAATTATGTGTTATGATTAAAGATAATAATTGTGAAATCGAGGTGAAATATTGCCCGTACAATGTCCAGAAGGAAATATGAAAATGAAAACCAAGTTGCAATGGAAAAGCTAGACAATAAATTGCACATTACTGACTGTCCATAAATAAATAAATATGGGAGTAAAACTTGGAAGTTATGGGGAAAACAAATTCCGCAGATAAAAGCCCACTATGCTCACTATTTATGTCATTTCTGTCAATATTTATCTCCACGCATTAACATTAATGCCATTACATTAATTTAATTATGTGTTATGATATAAATATTACGATAATAATTCTGGAATCGAGGTGAAATATTGCCCGTACAATCTCAGAAGGAAATATGAAAATGAAAACCAAGTTGCAAGCCTATTGGAAAAGCTAGACAATAAATTGCACATTACTGACTGTCCATAAATAAATAGATATGGGAGTAAAACTTGGAAGTTATGGGGAAAACATGCCTAATTACAAAATATGGCAGAATAAGAGAAAAGTTATGAAAATATATGGAGCCTATTGGAAAAGCTAGTCAATAAATTGCACATTACTGACTGTCCATAAATAAATAAATATGGGAGTAAAACTTGGAAGTTATGGGGAAAACATATGCCTAATTACAAAATATGGCAGAATAAGAGAAAAGTTATGAAAATATATGGCAGAAAGAAGTTATTATAAAATTGTAAAAATATATGGCAGAAAGAAGTTATTATAAAATTGTAAGTTATGTGGAATCGCAGTTATAAAGTTTGCATGGATTTATTTATTCCTAACTCTCAATAGATCAGTTGCGCTTACTTGGGTGATGTTTCAAAGTCATAGAGCAGGAAAAATAAGGAAGAACGGAATTTTTCTTCTACGACTTCTGGATACCGAGATAAATCGATTTAAAAATACCGGTAAATCGTGAAGTTTGACGTCACGGCATACGCTCCCGTAGGCGATGACGTCATAATTGTTTGCATGGATTTATTTATTCCTAACTCCTAACTCTCAATTTAATGGATGAATACTGTAAATATCTATTTAATAGTTTCTAGTTACTGATAAAGTGTATAGCAGAAGTTGGAACTGAAGTAGGTAAACCGTATGTTGATTTATTCGGATACCATTTTCTAGTGAATCAATTGAATCATGTTGAGCTAAAAATCATTTCCTTGTTTGTAGGTATAGGTATAATGATAAGACCCTTTTATGTACAAAAAATAATCTACTATTTTTAATAATAATAATAGTGCTTATTTATACTGCTCGCATAGGAGTGAAAAGTCCCTTTACTCCAGCAGTAGGCTACTACTATTATTGTGGTAGCAATTAAAAATTGAATTTTCGACCTTTTAAAGTTACTTTTTTCGGAGTTTTGACCTGAGATTCGGATTTTTCACAACTTTTTACGTAGGAATCGACCTTTTATTAATAATATTTTCCCAATTGCAACTGCTCCATTTATTAGATGAATACTGTAAATAGCTATTTAATAGTTTCTAGTTACTGATAAAGTACCTATACCTAGCAGAAGTTGGAACTGAAGTAGGTAAACCGTATGTTGATTTATTCGGATACCATTTTCTAGTGAATCATGTTGAGCTAAAAATCATTTCCTTGTTTGTAGGTAGGTACAATGATACGTCCCTTTTATGTACAAATAATCTACTTGCTTTTTTTGTAGAAATATGTACTTAGTCCCTTTTTTTATTACTTTATTAATTTATGCCCTTATAATATTTGCAATCCTTTTACCTCAGGATTGCAAATATTAATATTACTAGCTGAATTCCGTCGCTTCGCTCCGGAATCCCGCTAGTTCATCCCGAGGCATGGCCAAACTTGTGGAAAAGGCATGGCAACAGATTGAAGAAACTAAAGATTTGGTAGCCACGTTGATCAAAAATTCGGTTAGGATAAATCAACAACAGGTGCCGCACCCCAAGAAACGCTAGACCAAAAAGTAAAAATTTAACAACATTAACAAATTTCATTTTGACCCAGCAGACATACAGAGATCTCAAGTAATGCATGAATTATTCACAAGTCAATCGGTAAAAATTTATAAGTCAATCCGTTCGGTAAAAGTTCCTCAAAAGCGAATTCCAAGATATGAATCTTCAAATAAACAAAACCAAGCACAAAGAATGCAACATACTTTTAAATTAAAGAATGGAATTCGCGGAAATTCGTCCAATGGAATTCGCGGAAATTCGTCCAAATCCCTTATTGATTCTTCAGGAATCAGTAAATAGGTATCTTGGTCCACATTAAGTCATATACCCTTCAGCGAAATTCTAACTTCAAGACCAAGAGGCAGATGATGCCTCAATTTTGATATTGACAAATTCAAAGGATGCAAAATGAACTTGATTCGAATAAGGAACTAAAAGACATACTAAAAAATCTTATTGATTCTTCAGGAATAAGTTAGCTTGGTTTATTCAAGGCATACCCGAAAATATGATGTCTCAATACTCTTAATTTTCATTAGGACATAATTAAAGAATGCAAAATAGTCTTGATTCGAATGAGGAATTAAAAGAAATACTTCAAAACCCCATTCTTAATTCTTCAGGACTGAATGGCTTGGTTTCTTCAAGGCATACCCTAAATATGATGTCTCAATACTCTTAATTTTCATCACGACATAATTAAAGAATGCAGAACAACGTATGTAATTCTAATATGGAAGTTGCAAAAAAAGTAATTAATATGCTTTTCCTAATATGTCGATAATTAACTCTTCGTGATCGTATAATAGAAGAAAAATAAATGAGGAAAGTGAAGAAGCAGAAGACAAAGAAGAAGAAGAAGAAGAAGAAGAAGAAGAAGAAGAAGAAAACGAAGAAGCAGAAGAAGAAAACGAAGAAGAAGAAGAAGAAGCAGCCGAATAAGGAGCAGAAGACGAAGAAAAAGGAAAACAAAATAATTACCTTAGACGATGAAGACGAAGAAGCAAACAAAATAAGAAATCGGAAACAGAAAAACTGAGTAATTACATATAATCTTGACGAAACAGAAGAAATAGCAAAAAAGGAAGAAGAAAAAGAAAGAAGATGAAGAAGAAAATGAAAATAGTGACTCAGTTAATCAAGAAATCAACACCAAACACTAATGACAACACGTCTTCTAACGTGTAACTATCACATAATATCAAACTATACACTATGTACCTATAGTGTATACCATTTCTTAATTGAAGAATCTGAGGATGTCTGTATTTTATCATAAATAAGTTAAGTACCATAAATAAGTACCAATTAAGTGTCTCCGAGGTGCTGACCCTGGTAGAGAGGGTCAGTTAAGTAGGTATCTGTCGGTACTCGTAAAGATTTTGATTTACGAGACTAGTAATCAGGTGGGACGCACTTTACACCAGGTGCTTTTATTCTTTGCACCAGGTTATTTTATACTTTACACCAGGTTCTTTTATACTTTTCACCAGGTTCTTTTATATCTTTTATACTTTGCACCAGATTCTCGAGTCGGTTTCGGAAAATCCCTAAGAACCCCAGTCATTTATAACATAAGGTACAGGCACTTATCATACGTATACACTGTTACAAATGGAAAGTACCTAAAGAAGTGTGATATTAAATACATAAATATGTATATATGTGTAGACTGCAGATTAGTGCTCCTC
>NW_007380570.1:0-22294 GCF_000475195.1 Diaphorina citri
TTAGATATACAGGTAGATATGAGTGATATCTAACTGCTACCCAACAATAAGATACGTAACACTGAACAAAGAAAAAATATATTTCGCAACAGAACTTTTTTATTAAATGAGCTACAAAAAAACAAATAATATTTTTGGAATCCACAGAAAAAATAACATAAAATTGTCAAAAACACAAATTTTTTAAGTCGATAAATACATAAAAATTATTGAAAATATGGACATAGGGCTTAAATGCGACCTCATTGAATCTTTTGTGACTATATGGTGAAGGTTTTGGGCCTAACTATTATTACTTCAAATTGAAGACGTGTTGGACTTTTAGGTTCAAAAGACGAACTTTCCCTCGGTTTTTCTTGCATCTCCTCCTAGTCTTCTTCTTTCTGTTCTTCTTCTTCTTCTTCTTCTCCTCCTCCTCCTCCTCCTCCTCCTTTCTTCACTTTAGAGTACCTAACTGGGTTCCTGAGGAGGTTTCAACTGCCTTGATTGATTTTATACGTAGGGCTTCAATGCGACCTCATTGAATCTTTTGTGACTATGGTGAAGGTTTTGGGCCTAACTATTATTACTTCAAATTGAAGACGTGTTGGACTTTTAGGTTTAAAAGACGAACTTTCCCTCGGTTTTTCTTGCATCTCCTCTTAGTCTTCTTCTTTCTGTTCTTATTCTTCTTCTTCCTCTTCTTCTTCTTCTTCTTCTTCTTCTTGTTCTTCTTCTTCTTCTTCTTCTTCTTCTTCTTCTTCTTCTCCTCCTCCTCCTCCTCCTCCTCCTCCTTTCTTCACTTTAGAGTACCTAACTGGGTTCCTGAGGAGGTTTCAACTGCCTTGATTGATTTTCCGAGCGATTCCTTAAAGTTAGGCCTCAGCTTGGGGGTGTGTTTTTTTTATCGTAACTTTGTAACCCTTCATGTAAATTGATTGTAAGTTGTAAACCTTTAATGTCAATTCATTCATTCAAAACACCTCTTTTTTTTCTCCTTCAAGGTCGTGATTGAGAAGGACTTCCTCACCACCTCCCTCTCGATCCTGGAGGAGCTGGTATGGAAAATAGAATAAACTGTACGAGAGGTCAGGACAAGAGAGAGAGAGTGAGTGAGAGAGAGAGAGAGATAGTGAGAGAGAGAGAGATATAGTGAGAGAGAGAGAGAGAGATAGTGAGGGAGAGAGAGAGAGAGGATAGATAGAGAGAAAGAGGGATGGTCAGCAAAAGGGAGAAAATGGAAAGAAGGGTGAAAGGAATGGGGAAAGGGAGATAATGGGAAGAGGAAGAGAGACGAGGAAATATAGGGAAAGAACCAGGTGGATCGGAAAAGACAGAAAAAGGGATGAGAAAATTGACGAAGGAGAGGGAGAGACATTAGGAAAAGGAGAAGTTGGATGGGAAAATGGTGGAGAATGGATGGGAGGATGGAGAGAAAAGGAGGGACGAGGGATAAGAGGAGAGGGAAAATTGAGGTGTGGGAAAATAAACAGTGAAGGGAAAAGGGATAAGACAAATATTGGCTTTCCCCTCTATATGGATACGTTAATGTCGGACCCCCTGTAGGGGAATTAGGTTGGAGTGTGATAGGGTAGGTGCCCCCTGGAATTGGCCAGGATAGATGGATGTGCATAAGGCATGTAGGTATAATGCTTGGAAACGGGGACGGAAACTCGATTCCTGTCGGAGAGTGAACTGCCCGTGTGCGCACGGCTTACGAATGGCGTCGACAATGCGGTGTCCTTGGGCGCCTTGTATTGACATTGGGGTGACGTGGGGCGCACTGTATTGACCTTGAAACGACCTTGAGGGGATGTGTTTGTGACCTTGAGGCAATGCATTTGTGACCTTGGACGCAATAATAAAGTATTTCTGATGCATGACCTTGGGACAGTTTCGTGACCTTGAAATGACTTTGAAGCAATTTTTGTCCTTCGGCGCCTTGTATTGACATTGGGGTGACGTGAGGCGCACTGTATTGACCTTGAAACGACCTTGAGAGAATGTGTTTTTGACCTTGAGACAAGGTATTTGTGACCTTGGACGCAATAATAAAGTATTTCTGATGCATGACCTTGGGACAGTTTCGTGACCTTGAAATGACTTTGAAGCAATTTTGGCCTTGGACGCAATAATAAAGTATTTCTGAAGCATGACCTTGGGACAGTTTCGTGACCTTGAAATGACTTTGAAGCAACTTATTTTTGACCTTGAGGGTATCTGAAGTTTGTATCCGTGACCTTGAACTGATCTTGGGAAGTACATATTTGTCCTTGACTTTGGAAACTTGTACAATCAGTTGAAATAAGTATTAATTTCTGAGTTTTTCTGAGACTCTCAGAAGGATGCTGGTAATGAGATTTAGTTAGCAACAGGTTAGATTTGTTTTTGTTTTGTTGAAACAGTATTTCATTTGATTTGATAACAGTTCATTATTATTAGCGCTAGGCCGCGGGTTCGATTCCCGCCCGGGGCGGATTTTATCCTGATGGGATAACATCAGTTGAAATAAGTATTAATTTATGAGTTTTTCTGAGACTCTCAGATTATTATTAATCGTATGGTATGTTATATTTTGCATCAAAAGAAGGACAAAAAAATAAGTACAATACAAAGATAAGATAGAACAAAATAAATGGACCAACTACCTAACTAAACATTGAGTTAGTTCGCCTCCCCGTGGTGCACCCTGGATAACGCTAAAGAACTAACAAATTCGGTACCAGTCAATCTAATTAGATCTTGATCTCCTGGTAATTTTGCATCAACTATAGCCGAATATTGACCTAGTAAGAGACTCTCAGAAGGACGCTTGTAATGAGATTTAGTTAGCAACAGGTTAGATTTGTTTTTGGTTTGTTGAAACAGTATAATCATTTGATTTGATAACAGTTCATTATTATTAGCGCTAGGCCGCGGGTTCGATTCCCGCCCGGGGCGGATTTTATCCTGATGGGATAACGTTCGTTCTCGGAACGGCTGGCTTTCTCCTATCCTGTCTTCCTTCTCTCCTCGATTTCGGGACGATAAGACCATAGCAGTTACAGTTCCCTCTGTCAAACCTCTTAACGTCACACACGTACGATCCGGAACACATACGACATCTCCTGTTGTCGGATCCGAAACAGCTGACGCTTCTCAAGGCGAACAATCCGCGCCTGTATGATGCGTTGATGTCGGGGAATTTGGAACGGTTTGCGTCCGTGTTGAACGAACAGATTGAAGAGCGAGATCGGAGGAACAGGTAAACCGAATAAGATGGTCTAAAACTTCAGAATGATATAGTTGTATTCTACAAGGCCGTTATAGCTGGATTCTAAGAAACTATTTGTCAGTTCAGCTACTAGCCTCCAGTAAATACCACCTAAGTCCAGTAACACTCCTGTACAGTTATTTGGCGAGAATCAATTGGATTTGTGACTTTAGAACTGGACTGGAGTGTTCTTAGACTTCTGAGGTTCTAGTCTTGGTGAAGGTGAGAGATGCCTTGGTAATACGTGAACAAAGATGCACACTTGCAGACTGCAAAGGCTCACTCAAAGCAAATAAATAATAACGAAAACAATGGTTACTTTGGAAATTAAATATGTAGTTCTAACTTTATGGCTGCTTGGAAAATTTCCTGTCAGTAGACAGAAATATAACTGATGCGCAAGCATTGCTTTTACGGATGGGTATTTGAAAAAATCCGGAATAAAAAGGACTGAGATTTTAAAAAAGGTTCAATTTCTTTTCCTTTCGGGGGAATGAAAACATTACCAGGCAGACCAGACTGACAAGAAAAAAAGAAAAAAAAAATATATATAGGTATGTATGGGAAAAAATCATGTAGGTACAATGAAATTTCCTTCCTATATAGGAATATAGGATCTTCTTCTTCGCCCTTAACGGTACTTGTGCAGTGACTTCTGCAATATTGCTACCAAAGGAACTGGCACAAACAAGCAGTGACCAGTGTTATTATAGGGTTAGGTTAAACGCAAGAAGGAGTTTTCACAATTTCTTCGCCTTTTACCGTTTCTGTCAGCCTCTCAATGACATTTGGTTTTGGCTACAAATTTTACGAGTGGATGCCCTTCGCACTCAACCTTTGCTATTTCTTTAGCAAGATAAGTATAGGCTGAGAAAAGTATGTAAAAGAAAAGAAAAAAATCTGGTGTGAACATCACACGACTTTCTATTACATTGAACTTCTCAACTGTAAGTCGGACAGTTCTAAAAGTTTCACCATTCGGCTTCCCCTTTTGAAAACCTCACGACACACCACTGTTTGAATATTATATTAAGCAAACAATAAAAAAGCAGACGAGGAGGGAGAGGAGAGGGGGAGGGAGGGAGGAACAAATAGAAAAAAACGATTTGAATAGCGAAAGAGTCGGAAAAGTAATCATATTTGAACGTATGAACGGAGAAAGAAGGAGGATAAGGAAGGAGAGGAGAAGAGGAAGAGGAGAAGGAGGAAGAAGAGTTATTAGGAATAGGAAGAGAATGGAGGAAGAACAGAGGAAGAGGAGGGGAAGGAGGAAGAAGGGAAGGAATTGGAAGAGAAAGGAGTAGGAAGAAAAAGAGGAGGAGAAGGATGTAATATAAATATGATGGAGGTAAATGATGTATGAGGAAATGAGACTGGAAGGAAGGATAGGGGAAAGAAGAGAAGGAAGAGGGGAAAGAGAAGAAATATGTATAGTCCAGGAACTTAAGGCCAGATTTGTGGTCTTAATGGCCGGGTCTACAAAGTGACTTTAAATTATTTAGGTTTTAGGGACCTCGAAACGTGTTTTGGCACTAAAAACTGACCATCGAAAATTTTGACCGAACACATTACTTTCCTTATTCAGCGGTGTCCACACCTGATCGATGCCGTCGATGGACGAGTTAAAGAGGTGAATATAATTCTGTCGAGGCAGTGTACGGCTTCAGTCGACATCGATATGTGAGGACAGTGGACACAGGTTTATGGGACAAGGAAAGTAAAATGTAAATGCAGTTTCTTTGTGTTATTATGTCCCAACTTTGGTGCTCACTGCAGCATTGTAGGATTTTCCCAATATCTCAATAATCCTAAAATCCAATGTTTACCTACCATGCTGGCACCGGTCGCTATGCGCATTTATATGTCATAGCTACTCATTTTCCTCACGAGGCTGAGTGGGCCCCGCAACAGCCAGTCACGGAATCAATCATTTGGATGATACAAATTTCTTG
This sequence comes from Diaphorina citri, assembly GCF_000475195.1. NCBI lineage: Eukaryota > Metazoa > Arthropoda > Insecta > Hemiptera > Psyllidae > Diaphorina > Diaphorina citri. The sequence continues at coordinate 5,185 of NW_007380570.1, forward strand.
ACCCCGCCGGGAATCGAACCCGGGTCTCCCGCGTGCAAGGCGAGCGCAGTGACCACTACGCCATGGGAGCTGACGGACAAGGAAAGTAAAAATTGGCAGCCAATTCTGTCCCACATTGGGTGCCACTGCCAATTTTTCCCTGTCAGTGTTCACACATCACATAACCTACCGTACTAAAAGCCAAACGAGTGAGAAGGAAATTAAAAAGGAGAGGGAGGGAAAGTGGTATGGAAAATAGAATGAACTGAAGGAGACGTCAGGACAAGAGAGAGAGAGAAAGAGAGAGATAGTGAGAGGGAGAGAGAGAGAGAGAGAGAGATGGTCAGGAAAAGGGAGAAAATGGAAAGAAGGGTGAAAGGAATGGGGAAAGGGAGGTAATGGGAAGAGGAAGAGAGACGAGGAAATATAGGGAAAGAACCAGGTGGATGGGAAAAGACAGAAAAAGGGATGAGAAAATTGACGAAGGAGAGGGAGAGAGAGAGTGAGAGAGGAAGAGGGAGGTGATGGTAAGAATGATGAGAAAAGAGAGAGAGAGAGAGAGAGAGGATAGATAGAGAGAAAGAGGGATGGTCAGGAAAAGAGAGAAAATGGAAAGAAGGGTGAAAGGAATGGGGAAAGGGAGGTAATGGGAAGAGGAAGAGAGACGAGGAAATATAGGGAAAGAACCAGGTGGATGGGAAAAGACAGAAAAAGGGATGAGAAAATTGACGAAGGAGAGGGAGAGAGAGAGTGAGAGAGGAAGAGGGAGGTGATGGTAAGAATGATGAGAAAAGAGAGAGAGAGAGAGAGAGAGGATAGATAGAGAGAAAGAGGGATGGCGTCGTTTTTATCGTTTATGTCGCTCACGTGCTTTCTCTCTCTCTCTCTCTCTCTCTCTCTCTCTCTCTCTCTCTCAGTCCTTTTATTGTTTCATTTTCTTTGTTGAATATTGAAAAAAAATATATTTTTTTCTTTTTTCATTTTACTGGAAAAAAGTAACTGGCAGTTAAGTTTCTTGGAAAAAAAGTTCTGCCTTATGCGACACCAGTTTGATCGGCATAAAAATAGGGATAAAAATAAGGAGTAATAAATTGAAAGTATACCTCTGTATCTGTACGTACTGTAAGTCAGGATTTAAGGTGGAGCTTTAGATGTTGATAATCGATAAATTTATCAGCGACAGCCAAATCATCAAACCCTACTAAAACTTTGGTGGTCAAAAAGGGCTGTTACATCCAAGGCCCCAAGCTTGGATTTGGAATTAATGAGACAGAAGACGCCACATTCCAGACTTCAAATCATCAAACCCTACTAGAACTTTGGTGGTCAAAAAGGGCTGTTACATCCAAGGCCCCAAGCTTGGATTTGGAATTAATGAGACAGAAGACGCCACATTCCAGACTTCTTGCGGTTTGGCGCCAAAATTCACAAAATCTCTCCGTTTTGACACCAAAAGTTCAGAAAATCCATCTCTTTTGAAGCCATAAATCCGAAATTCCCCGTGTTTGAAAGCCAAAAGTCAGAAAATTCTTGTCTCTGGAAGCTAGAATCCGAAAATTCTCGGTGTTTCAACTTCCAAAGTCTGCCGCTATGCGCGTGACTGTCACAACGTTGAACGACAACATTTTCACACTGGATGTGAGTCCAGATTTAGAATTGGAGAACTTCAAGATATTCTGTCAGCTTGAATCTGGCTTTCCCGCTCAGGAGATCCTTATACTGCACAACGGAAAGGTATCCAACATTATAACATCAGTTTTTACTTTCCTTATTTTTCTAGCACTGGGAATTTCATCGTCTTTTTTATTTCGTAGCGATGAAACAACTGCTAGATTAGACTCGTGTAGTCTGTATCGCAGCATACCCGTACCGTAGTATGCCTCTCATCTCTCATCAGATGGGCGATAAGAGATAGGTACAATACTTCCCATTTAAATGCTTAACTCCATACACAAAAAGCCCAATCTGAGGCTTAGGTGTAGGGGCTAGACAGCCCTAAAGGATGGGTTAAGCTTCTACGAATCTCCCATTTAAGTGCTGGGTCAAGTGGTTAAAATACCTATTTGCAATCGAAACACTCATACAATTTTTTGTCTATGGCGAATACCTTTAGGGTGGAACTGAAAAAATAAAATGGTAAAATATCTTACGAAACCTCTCTATCCCATTAGATACTCGTCGAAAACAAGAAGAGCCTCCGTCAGAACGGTGTCCGCGAGGGTGACGTCGTGGTAATTCAGCACATCGGCGGAGACCACTATACGTAAGGGTAATAGAAAGTAAAAATATTTCCTTTTGACTGTCAACATCTTTGTTATCTGACCATAGATAGGTCTGAAAGCATTCAATCGTCAACATCTTTACAATGCAACCACTTCTTTGTCATTTAGACACAAAACATCTCTCTCTTCTCTCTCCCTCTCTAAAAAAATCTGATAAAAAAAGACACAAAATCATCTCTCTTTATTTCTCTCCCTCTCTATTTCTCTGTCTCTGTCTCTCTCTTCCTCTCTATCAAAAAAAAAAAAGACACAAAACGTCTCAGCATCAATATAGGTATCAGTTTCAACCTCTCTCTCTCTCTCCTACATCATTTTCCCCTCTCCTACATCATTTTCCCCTCCCCTACATCATTTTTCCCTCTCCTACATCATTTTCCAGTCAACTGGATTCCATTCTCCATCTACTTGACCGCACACACTGCAATCTGAGATTACAGATTGACTGAGGTAAATATAAAAAAAACCTCTTGATAAACTCCCTCTCTGTTTTTCTCCCTCTCTTTGTCTCTTTCTTTTCCTCGTTCTCTCCCTATCTCTCTCTCTCTCTCTCCCTTTCTCTCTCTCTCTCCCTTTCTCTCTCTCTCCCCCTTTCTCTCTCTCTCTCTCTCTCTCTTGGTCTTCCTCACTCTCTCTCCATATTATATTATTGTCCTTTCATTGAGTGGCGTAAATTAAACACTCTGTTTCGCTTCCTCTCTACTGTCTTCACCCCTCTCAACTCCTGCACTAATAATTTACAGAATATAAGTTATTAATAATACATTCAGCCTGACCTCTAAGACTATTAGCTAGCTCGGGGACCAAAAAAAAAAAAATTTGGACCGATTGCAATACTTTCATTATTAGTATAGCTCGCTATACTGTAGTAATAGAAAGTAAAAAAGGAAGGATAAAAGGATAATAGTCTGAAATTTCTTTCGCTAGCATCATCAGAGGTTGAGTGCGAAGGGCATCCACTCGTAAAATTTGTAGGCAAAACCAAATGTCAGCTCAAAATCACCCTAGGGAATTTTGTACACAAAACCAAATGTCAGCTCAAAATCACCTTAGGGCTGATTGAGAGGCTGACGAAAAAGGGCAACCTTGTCTGTACAGTGTGCACGGGAAAAGGCGACGAAGAATATTCTCGCCAGCCTAGTTAGCTTAGTTGGTAGTGCGTCTGCCTTGTAAGCGCTAGGCCGCCGAGATCCCGTGATAACATCAGAAGAAGCAGATGTCGAAGCAGCAGCAGTAGCCGGTGTTTGAAGAGTCTTGGCATAGGACTTCTTGTTCCCACTCAAATGTATCTGAGTATCAGCAGATGCTTTTTCCAGACTTGCCACCTTCTCCTGCAACAGCCGAATGAACGACGCCTGCTCAAGTACTCTCTCCTCCAATTGCGCGACGTATTTACAAATGTCAATAGTAGTAGCACTACTGCTCTGAGATGAGCCGGGGTCCATGACGTCACAGTTACCAGTCATCATGAATCGATCAGATAGTGTAGACTAGAACGTATAGGTAGAATGCAGCTATAGATAGCTTCACTCCGAGTCAATAGGTATGTAGGTAGTAGGTACGAGTACAATAAATTATCACAACTACTTCAAGGTCAAATCCCAAATCAAACTGACAGGGGTCCGGTATAGATGACAAGCTCGTTAGATATACAGGTAGATATGAGTGATATCTAACTGCTACCCAACAATAAGATACGTAACACTGAACAAAGAAAAAATGTATTTCGCAACAGAACTTTTTTATTAAATGAGCTACAAAAAAACAAATAATATTTTTTGGAATCCACAGAAAAAATAACATAAAATTGTCAAAAACACAAATTTTTTAAGTCGATAAATACATAAAAATTATTGAAAATATCACAGAGCTAATTTATCACAACATTTATCGTACCTAACGTTCTGTCTGTAAACAAAATATCTCGAGAACCGTAAGAGCTAGAGACTTGAAATTTGGTATGAATCTTTCAAATGTGACAAGGATGCTACACGAAACTTTTGGTTAAGACCGGTGCAACGCTTGGGCCAGGATAGATGGATATGCACAAGGCATGTGGGTATAAGGCTTGGAGGTATTAGGTTGGAGTGTGATAGGGTAGGTGCCCCCTGGAATTGGCCAGGATAGATGGATGTGCATAAGGCATGTAGGTATAAGGCTTGGAGGTATTAGGTTGGAGTGTGATAGGGTAGGTGCCCCCTGGAATTGGCCAGGATAGATGGATATGCACAAGGCATGTGGGTATAAGGCTTGGAGGTATTAGGTTGGAGTGTGATAGGGTAGGTGCCCCCTGGAATTGGCCAGGATAGATGGATATGCACAAGGCATGTGGGTATAAGGCTTGGAGGTATTAGGTTGGAGTGTGATAGGGTAGGTGCCCCCTGGAATTGGCCAGGATAGATGGATATGCACAAGGCATGTGGGTATAAGGCTTGGAGGTATTAGGTTGGAGTGTGATAGGGTAGGTGCCCCCTGGAATTGGCCAGGATAGATGGATATGCACAAGGCATGTGGGTATAAGGCTTGGAGGTATTAGGTTGGAGTGTGATAGGGTAGGTGCCCCCTGGAATTGGCCAGGATAGATGGATGTGCATAAGGCATGTAGGTATAAGGCTTGGAGGTATTAGGTTGGAGTGTGATAGGGTAGGTGCCCCCTGGAATTGGCCAGGATAGATGGATATGCACAAGGCATGTGGGTATAAGGCTTGGAGGTATTAGGTTGGAGTGTGATAGGGTAGGTGCCCCCTGGAATTGGCCAGGATAGATGGATATGCACAAGGCATGTGGGTATAAGGCTTGGAGGTATTAGGTTGGAGTGTGATAGGGTAGGTGCCCCCTGGAATTGGCCAGGATAGATGGATATGCACAAGGCATGTGGGTATAAGGCTTGGAGGTATTAGGTTGGAGTGTGATAGGGTAGGTGCCCCCTGGAATTGGCCAGGATAGATGGATATGCACAAGGCATGTGGGTATAAGGCTTGGAGGTATTAGGTTGGAGTGTGATAGGGTAGGTGCCCCCTGGAATTGGCCAGGATAGATGGATGTGCATAAGGCATGTAGGTATAAGGCTTGGAGGTATTAGGTTGGAGTGTGATAGGGTAGGTGCCCCCTGGAATTGGCCAGGATAGATGGATATGCACAAGGCATGTGGGTATAAGGCTTGGAGGTATTAGGTTGGAGTGTGATAGGGTAGGTGCCCCCTGGAATTGGCCAGGATAGATGGATATGCACAAGGCATGTGGGTATAAGGCTTGGAGGTATTAGGTTGGAGTGTGATAGGGTAGGTGCCCCCTGGAATTGGCCAGGATAGATGGATATGCACAAGGCATGTGGGTATAAGGCTTGGAGGTATTAGGTTGGAGTGTGATAGGGTAGGTGCCCCCTGGAATTGGCCAGGATAGATGGATATGCACAAGGCATGTGGGTATAAGGCTTGGAGGTATTAGGTTGGAGTGTGATAGGGTAGGTGCCCCCTGGAATTGGCCAGGATAGATGGATGTGCATAAGGCATGTAGGTATAAGGCTTGGAGGTATTAGGTTGGAGTGTGATAGGGTAGGTGCCCCCTGGAATTGGCCAGGATAGATGGATATGCACAAGGCATGTGGGTATAAGGCTTGGAGGTATTAGGTTGGAGTGTGATAGGGTAGGTGCCCCCTGGAATTGGCCAGGATAGATGGATATGCACAAGGCATGTGGGTATAAGGCTTGGAGGTATTAGGTTGGAGTGTGATAGGGTAGGTGCCCCCTGGAATTGGCCAGGATAGATGGATATGCACAAGGCATGTGGGTATAAGGCTTGGAGGTATTAGGTTGGAGTGTGATAGGGTAGGTGCCCCCTGGAATTGGCCAGGATAGATGGATATGCACAAGGCATGTAGGTATAAGGCTTGGAGGTATTAGGTTGGAGTGTGATAGGGTAGGTGCCCCCTGGAATTGGCCAGGATAGATGGATGTGCATAAGGCATGTAGGTATAAGGCTTGGAGGAATTAGGTTGGAGTGTGATAGGGTAGGTGCCCCCTGGAATTGGCCAGGATAGACGGATGCACATGTACCATAAGGCTAAACACTAAAAACAGACTGAACGGACACTATGGCCATTATTTAGTCGTCTTCTTCTTCTTCTTCTTCTTCTTCTTCTTCTTCTTCTTCTTCTTCTTCTTCTTCTTCTTCTACTTCTTCTTTCTTTATTTTAATAGTTTATACTGACTCTTCATTCTGGACACTATGGCCATTGTTTGGTCTCACCTCCCTATCTGAAAGTCTATCAATAATATTTTTGATATATCTGTGTCAGTTGGCGGACTGTAATAAATTCTCTCTCCATGCTTTTCATATGCTAATGTATAGCTTTGAGGTTAGAATGGATGAGAATGAGGAGGAGGAGAAGAAGAACGAGAGGAAGAAGAAGAGGAGGAGGAGGAGGAGAAGGAGGATAAGAAGAATAAGAGGAGAAGGAGAGGGAGGAAGAGAAGAAGGGAGAGGAGGAGGAGGACAAGGAGGAGGGGGAAGAATAGGACGAGGTCAATATGAATGAAATAGAGAAGCAGGAAAAGAAGAAGGAGGAGAAGGAAAGTGGATGGATAGAAGAAGAATGTGAATAAGGTGTGGAGAAAGAGGAGGAGAAATAAGGATGATAGACAGCCCTCAAGGAGAGGGGAAAAGAGGAGAAAAGAAAGAATGAGAAAAGAGAAGGGGGAGGAGGAGAAGAAGAAGAAGAGTTAATATTAAAATGATTTCTGGAAGGTCGACAGGTTTTCTATTGAAAATGAATTACCTAAGTCTGACCTTCAGAAGAGAGAGAGAGAGAGAGAGAGAGAGAGAGAGAGAGAGGAAAGAGGAAGAGGAAACTAGAGGAAAGAGAGAGACAAAAAGGTCTTGCCTGCTTTGGATAAAGGAGAGAAAAAATGCAACTTTATGAATAAGTACTCGTAGCTCGTAGGTCTCTCTCTCTCTCTCTCTCTCCTGCCTTCATTCTCCTTCCTTTTTCTCTCACTCTCAAACATTCTCTCTCCTTTCTTCCAATTGGAAAATGTACCCCTCTCTCTCTCTCTCACTAGAAATGTAGGTATAACTATTTCTCTACCTCACCCTTCCCTGTTTCGCTCTCACTACCTCCCCATTGGAAAAGATATTAGGTAGGTACCTACTTACCTGGTATGTAAATACACATCGTTTTAAGTATATGATTAGGGTAGGTAGGTATGCACGTAGGTACATAGGATAGAGAGAGAGAGAGAGAGAGAGAGAGAGAGAGAGAGAGAGAGAGAAGGTCCCTACTAGCTGAAGAGTTAATTGTCTGAGTGTTTTAACGTAATTATATTTTTCAAGTACTACACACGTGTGTAGTACTTGAAAAATATAATTACGTTAAAACACTCAGACAATTAACTCTTCAGCTAGTAGGGACCTTCTCTCTCTCTCTCTCTCTCTCTCTCTCTCTCTCTCTCTCTCTCTCTATCCTATGTACCTACGTGCATACCTACCTACCCTAATCATATACTTAAAACGATGTGTATTTACATACCAGGTAAGTAGGTACCTACCTAATATCTTTTCCAATGGGGAGGTAGTGAGAGCGAAACAGGGAAGGGTGAGGTAGAGAAATAGTTATACCTACATTTCTAGTGAGAGAGAGAGAGAGGGGTACATTTTCCAATTGGAAGAAAGGAGAGAGAATGTTTGAGAGTGAGAGAAAAAGGAAGGAGAATGAAGGCAGGAGAGAGAGAGAGAGAGAGAGACCTACGAGCTACGAGTACTTATTCATAAAGTTGCATTTTTTCTCTCCTTTATCCAAAGCAGGCAAGACCTTTTTGTCTCTCTCTTTCCTCTAGTTTCCTCTTCCTCTTTCCTCTCTCTCTCTCTCTCTCTCTCTCTCTCTCTCTCTCTTCTGAAGGTCAGACTTAGGTAATTCATTTTCAATAGAAAACCTGTCGACCTTCCAGAAATCATTTTAATATTAACTCTTCTTCTTCTTCTCCTCCTCCCCCTTCTCTTTTCTCATTCTTTCTTTTCTCCTCTTTTCCCCTCTCCTTGAGGGCTGTCTATCATCCTTATTTCTCCTCCTCTTTCTCCACACCTTATTCACATTCTTCTTCTATCCATCCACTTTCCTTCTCCTCCTTCTTCTTTTCCTGCTTCTCTATTTCATTCATATTGACCTCGTCCTATTCTTCCCCCTCCTCCTTGTCCTCCTCCTCCTCTCCCTTCTTCTCTTCCTCCCTCTCCTTCTCCTCTTATTCTTCTTATCCTCCTTCTCCTCCTCCTCCTCCTCTTCTTCTTCCTCTCGTTCTTCTTCTCCTCCTCCTCATTCTCATCCATTCTAACCTCAAAGCTATACATTAGCATATGAAAAGCATGGAGAGAGAATTTATTACAGTCCGCCAACTGACACAGATAATCTCTTGCCGGAGGAAACATGAATGAAAGAAATAGTAGAAACATCCCCTCGTTACATCCTGTATACATAAAGCAGTAGAATCCCCTTGTTACATCCTGTATAAAGAAAATGAAATAAATCAGAATATTTAACTCCAGGCACCATGCTAGGTCATATAGGAATGTTTTTCTACGTACAGAAAGTAACAGAGAACCCAGTTTTCTCCTTTTTTTTCATGGACATCTGGTCTTTTCAGTTAGTAACCACTCTCGACGTTGCTTAACTTCAGCGATCCGATAGGAACTGTTTTATTCAGCGTGCTGGTCATTAGTCATTAGACATAAATCTCTGTCAGGGCGAGAATCGAATCCGCGACTTAGCGCTTACAACTTACAAGGCAGACGCGCTGCCTTCCAAACTAGGCTGGCTAGTTTCAAGGACAATCTTCGAGATGTGGCTTTCAGTTACCTACATCATGTACTGTGTGTTGGTGTGGCTTTCAGTTACTTTCTGTAGGAAGGTATGCACAGGAAAGAAAATATCCTGGATACCTAGGTTACTAGGTACCTATATGTCAATATATAGGAATGTTTTTCTACGTACAGAAAGTAACAGAGAAGCAGAGAACCCAGTTTTCCTCTTTTTTTTATTGACATCTGGTCTTTTCAGTTTGTAACCACTCTCGACGTTGCTTAACTTCAGCGATCCGATAGGAACTGTTTTATTCAGCGTGCTGGTCATTAGTCATCGGGCATAAATTTCTGTCAGGGCGAGAATCGAATCCGCGACTTAGTGCTTACAAGGCAGACGCGCTGCCTTCCAAACTAGGCTGGCTAGTTTCAAGGACAATCTTTGAGTTGTGCCTTTCAGTTACCTACATCATGTACTGTGTCTAGGTGTGGCTTTCAGTTACTTTCTGTAGGAAGGTATGCACAGGAAAGAAAATATCCTGGATACCTAGGTTACTAGGTACCTATATGTCACCTTTATGGGATTGCTGGAATGGTGCACAGACTGTCATGCGGGTTGCAGAGATCGTAAAATCGAAGGGAGCCATTTCAACGATAAAGGTATGTATTTAGCGTACATATAGACTACATAATACTCTTATGTACATATTATTTTCGTACATAGAACTAAACTCTCAGTTTATTACATATACCTATGTACCTACCTACAGGGTGTTAAAAAAATACGAACAAAAAATTCTTTAAAAATTCTTTTGACTGTGGTACCTACCTGATATCTCCATCGGTCGCTACTCGATTGAAGTGACTCCTCACTAGTCCTCACGAGGCTGAGTGCACCCTGTATTTCAAGTACAGAGCCGAAAATATTTCGATTCTACTGGGAATTGAACTCGGGACCTCCAGAGTGGAAGACTAGTATGATAACCAATAGGTCACAGAGGCTACTACATATTACGAATAGAAGTAGGTAGGTTTCTTTATTTTCCCCAGAACCTTGAACTGTAGGTACCTATAACAGTCTGAAAGAATCTATATAAATAAAATTGTAGATTTGTCTGTACATTGCTTAGAATCGTGAAATTTTTAGTTATTCTTACTCCTTATGCATCCACGATTCCAAAAATCACATTAGAAAAATTTCTGTCTGTCTGTCTGTCTGTCTGTCTGTATGTGTGTATGTCTGTCTGTTACGCTAAATAGACCTTTGGTTGTCCTCTTTTCACGAGAAAACGGCTCGACCGATTTTGATGAAATTTTTTGTAGTTGTTAAGAAAAGTACTCCGGGTGACATAGACTACTTGAAATTTTCACATTCCATCCTGATTCAAAATGGCGGCGGTTCAAAAACGTGAAGAAAATAGCCTAATACACCCGTTTTTGTCCTCTTTTCACGAGAAAACGGCTCAACCGATTTTGATGAAATTTTTTGTGGTTGTTAAGAAAAGAACTCCGGGTGACATAGGCTACTTGAAATTTTCACATTCAAACCTGATTCAAAATGGCGGCGGTTCGAAGTTATGCCTGTTATGCTGCTCTGTGAGACATGTCAGGGAGCGCGTAGCGCGACCGTGTGTGGTGTGTGTGTGTGGTGTGTGTGTGTGGTGTGTGTGTGTGTGTGTGTGTGTGTGTGTGTGTGTGTGTGTGTGTGTGTGTGTGTGTGTGTGTGTGTGTGTGTGTGTGTGTGTGTGTGTGTGTGTGTGTGTGTGTGTGTGTGTGTGTGTGTGTGTGTGTGTGTGTGTGTGTGTGTGTGTGTGTGTGTGTGTGTGTGTGTGTGTGTGTGTGTGTGTGTGTGTGTGTGTGTGTGTGTGTGTGTGGTGGATGGATGTGTGTGGTGGGTGGGTGTGATGGGTGTGTGTGGTGTGTGATGGGTGGATGTGTGTGGTGGGTGTGTGTGGTGGATAATACACTTACCAATGAAAAGTGAAGTTTAAAATGAAGTTCACACCTTATATTTTCACTTTACACACACTTTGAACACTTTACATAACGGGAATCAAGAAAAAACTCTTTGCCAAGATCGTGTCTTGAAACTGCACAAAACACGTCCTCCCTCTGCAAATTCCAAAAACACACCGAATTTTTTTTTCAAAATGATTTTTTATAATGAAGAAAAATTCGAATTTGGCGCCTTTTTTTACAGTAGTATCAAAACAACACGAATATTCAAAAAATGTTATCAGAAATTAAATAGGATGTACGTTTATAGCTTAAAATTAACTAAACATGACCGAGTGATCGACTACTGGTGTAAAGTCGACTACTGGTACATTCACCCTAATTGGGACCGAGGGTAGTTGATAAAATTGAGGTTCTGTATAGAAGTTGAGATGATCGAAATTCCGTATAAAACAATGAAAATAGGGCCAAATTTAGTGGTACAAAAGAACAAAATAGGGAAGAAATACCCCTTTATTTTTAAATTAAATAAAACAAACTGAGAAACAAACAAAAAACACATCTTCGATATCGTTTTTTTCGTCATTAGTCTCATTATTTGAACACTTTCGATGATCTGTTCCTCTGATAGAGTAGGATTTCCTTGAAAGATGGGGAAAAACCCCAATTTTTGGAGTTGATATAATCGAGGTTCTACTGTACCTGTAGGTATTTAAGTATCTATGTACTATGTAGTATACACTTTTAAATCTATAAATACATATAAACACATAAAACAAATAAATAAAATAGAAAAGAAAACACATAAATAAATATAAAAAATAAACTTGAAAATAATAAAGAGTATAAAATCTTTTAAGGTAGTAAAAAATAAAGACCCCATTTTCTTCCTGGTCCCTTCTCATCCACTCTTCCCCTATTTTCCCTTCTCAAAATAGGGTAAGGTTGTATCCTCTATTTTCAGTGGCGTGTGGTGAGATTTTTCAAATGGGAAGCTATAAACCCACGATACTAGCGGGTTGCCAGTGCTTTGGCACAGAAAATGGAGATCGGCTGGAGGTCTTAGACTCCATTTTGAATAATCACTTAGGTACCCCCATTATTTTCTTCAAAATGGGGAAAAAGACGAAACAGTAGAGAGGAGATATATTTTCCGTTCCCCTCTTCTGAACCTCGTTTCACCTCTTTTTTTTATTTTTTTTTAAGAGGTTTGACAGAGGGAACTGTAACCAGGTTGCCAGCAGTGCTTTGGTACAGAAAATGGAGATCTGCTGAAGGTCTTAGAATCCATTTTGAATAATCACTTAGGTACCCATTATTTTCTTCAAAATGGGGAAAAAGACGAAACAGTAGAGGGGAGGTATATTTTCCGTTCCCCTCTTCTGAACCTCGTTTCACCTCTTTTTTTTATTTTTTTAAAGAGGTTTGACAGAGGGAACTGTAACTGCTATGGTCTTATCGTCCCGAAATCGAAGAGAGAAGGAAAACATAGCAGTAGAATCCCCTTGTTACATCCTGTATAAAGAAAATGAAATAAATCAGAATATTTAACTCCAGGCACCATGCTAGGTCATATAGGAATGTTTTTCTACGTAGGTACAGAAAGTAATAGAGAAGCAGAGAACCCAGTTTCCCCTCTTTTTTATGGACATCTGGTCTTTTCAGTTTGTAACCACTCTCGACGTTGCTTAACTTCAGTGATCCGACAGGAACTGTTTTATTCAGCGCGCTGGTCATTAGTCATTAGGCATAAATCTCTGTCAGGGCGAGAATCGAATCCGCGACTTAGCGCTTACAAGGCAGACGCGCTGCCTTCCAAACTAGGCTGGCTAGTTTCAAGGACAATCTTTGAGATGTGCCTTTCAGTTACTTACATCATGTACTGTGTGTAGGTATGGCTTTCAGTTACTTTCTGTAGGAAGGTATGCACAGGAAAGAAAATATCCTGGATACCTAGGTTACTAGGTACCTATATGTCACCTTTATGGGATTGCTGGTGTTGTTGTTGTAGCAGTGACGACAATTCAGCAGTCATCTCCAAATTCTGGACTCGTTGGTAGATTTAGGAACTCAGCCACTTTGCGGGTTGCAGAGATCGTAAAATCGAAGGGACCAGGAGCCATTTCAACGATAAAGGTATGTATTTAGCGTACATTATAGACTACATAATACTCTTATGTACATTTTATTTTCGTACATAGAACTAAACTCTCAGTTTATTACATATACCTATGTACCTACCTACAGGGTGTTAAAAAAATACGTGAACAAAAATTCTTTTGACTGTGGTACCTGATATCTCCATCGGTCGCTACTCGATTGAAGTGACTCCTCACTAGTCCTCACGAGGCTGAGTGCACCCTGTATGACAAGTGTTAGGCGAGAAAGTTTCGATTCTACTGCTTTAAAAATTCTTTTGACTGTGGAACCTGATATCTCCATCGGTCGCTCCTCGATTGAAGTGACTCCTCACTAGTCCTCACGAGGCTGAGTGCACCCTGTATGACAAGTGTTAGGCGAGAAAGTTTCGATTCTACTGAGCTATACCGACTAAATGGTTAGAGATATGGTAAAAGTTAGGATAAAATAATACTCAAATAAGCATCATTCAATAGGATAAGGAAAGTCGTGTGAAGAAAGTTTCGATTCTACTGGGAATTGAACCCGGGACCTCCAGAGTGGAAGACTAGTATGATAACCAATGGGTCACAGAGGCTACTACATATTATTATGGATAGAAGTACCTAGATTTCTTTATTTTCCCCAGAACCTTGAACTGTAGGTACCTATAACAGTCTGAAAGAATACCTAGGTACCTATAAGTCTAGAACTAGAAATAGAAACACATAAAAAATGAATAGATAAAAAAGGTACAATAGAACCTCGATTAAATCAACTAGGGTGACTGTACCAGTAGTCGATCATTTTTCACGTTTTTAAGTTTCAATTAGCTCTGGTTCTATTGTTGGACACTGTTATATTCATTTTTTACATAGAGCTAAATCAAAATTTTGAAGGTGTACCTTTAAAATCAAGCCCCCCCAAAAATTTAGGCAAGAACCGCCTATGTAGAGAAGGAGGAAGTGGTAGGAGGGGGTAGCAAAGAAGAGAGGAAACGTAAAAGAGAGAGGTATTAGGAAAGTAGGAGAAGGAGGAGAAAGAGGAGGTACATAAGGGATTCGAATTAATTTGTAGAACTAGAAGAAGGAGGTATAGGAGTTAGGAAAGTATTAGAAAGTATAAGAGGTAAAAGAAGAAAGTAAAGAAGAGAGGAAAAGAAAGAGAGAGTTATTGGAGAAGGAGGAATCAGTAGGAGGGGGTAGCAAAGAAGAGAGGAAACGTAAGAGAGAGGTATTAGGAAAGTAGGAGAAGGAGGAGAAAGAGGAGGTACATAAGGGATTCGAATTAATTTGTATTCATTTCACATCAAAGTTCCCACCCGGGGCAAATTTTATATTAAATAATAAAGTTCGTTCTTGAAACGGCTGGCTTTCTCCTATCCTGTCCCCTTTCTCTCTTCGATTTTGCACCGATAAGACCTCCGTTGTTACAGTTTACCCTATAAAACCTCTCAAAAAGTAATGAAAATAAACATAAAAATAATTGTGGAACAAAACATCAGACAAAGCAAAATCGTCGAGTTAAAACTTAGACCTCAGTTCGCTCAGTCACTTAGACCCTTGAACTGTAATGAAAAGAACTGTAAAGAAAAGCTATTTTCGTCACTTCAGTTCATTTCCAGACGGATGTCAACTTTTTCTCATTCTTTAGACTGATTTTCAAACTTTTTCAAAAACTTCTCGTCGGCAAAAGGCGTAGGTTTCTTTACATTGTTTCTTGTTTCCAAAGTTTTCACATTTCGAACATACGTTGAAATTGAAGGAAAATACCTAGGAGCTGAAAGAAAACATTCCATTGTTGAAAATTTTCAATTCAACACATTTCGAAAACTTGATGGAACAGCTAAAAGAAAAGCAAAATAAGAAGAAGAAGAAAAAGGAGAAACAAAATGATGTAATGGAAAAGGGAAATAATTTCGGGGAAAACTCGAAAAAGTTGTTGGGAAAAATCTTCCGAAAGAACGATAGAGCAGAACAACAGAAGAGACGAACATACAAAGAAAAGGAGAAGGAGAAGAATAAGAAGAAGGAGGAGGAGGAGGAGAAGACGAAGAATAAAACGAAGGGGTAGAAGAAGAATAGGAAGATGAAGGAAATGAAGAATAAGGGGAAGAAAAAGAAGAGAAAGAAACAAAAGAGGTGAAGAGCTTAATAAGATAAGAAGCGGAAGAGGGAGCAGAGAGGAACTCCAAACACGTTAAATACAAAAACAAAGAAGAATAAACATGAAAGGGGAAGCAACGCTGAAGAGGAACGTCACAACACTTCCTCAAGAATTGAAAATTTGATACCAAATTTGGTATCCAGGCAAAATAGCTATCAAATAATGAAAACTAATTAGGGTAAGTGTACCATTTATTCGCCCACCTAAAAAACGTACCATTTATTGGCCCACCTGTACCATAGGTACGCCACATAAGTCTGAACTGGACGAACTTTTTCAAGATCCAATTTCATCAAAAGAAAGGGCTTAAAGACTGCTATCGAACCAGTGCGACGAACTTTTTCAAGATCCAATTTTATCAAAAGAAAGGGCTTAAAGAATGCTATCAAACCAGTAGTATTCCAAAATTGTAGTCATAAAAACAAAAATTAGAAAAATAAATGTGGACAGATGGGCCAATAAATGGTACGTTTTTTAAGTGGGCGAATAAATGGTACACTTACCCTATTTATTAGTATTATTACCTATGAATAAATTACCCAATCACGTTTTAGTGTTTGTTGTAAATAATCAAGAGCCTAATCTAGAATCTAGGCATCTCCACTAATTTTATTATTATAATATTAAATTTACATATGTCTTGCACATTGCATATTCAAATAGTTGAACGGCATTCATACAAATTGTGAATTTTACATACATTATAGCCAGGATATACAGTTAGCTTGGAGAGTAGCGTGCCCCCCAGGGGGGGTTTCCTCAGATCCTATCAACATTGAAACCCATCTCCTGCAGCTGACAGTAAGAAGTACCCACAGGACAAAAGTAAATGTCAACCGAGTGGAAGGCAGAACAGATGAAATGCTTGGGAGATTATGGCAGAACGAAAAATAATAAAGAATTGAATTCCACTTGAAAAGAAAAGGACGAAGAAAAAATAGGAGAGAAAGGACAAAAAAAAAGAAAGAGGAGGAGATGAAGAAGACGAAGACGACGAAAAAGAAGAATGATGTCAGGAAAAAGAGGACAAGAAGAGGAAAAGGTGTGATAGCGTCTGTACTAAACCATAGGAAACGCAAGATGACGCGCCATCCGTTCCGTTTCCGAGATTGTTTTTTTTTGTCCGTGGGATTTTTTTTTCACCCCTATCTCACGGTGTTGAAAGGATTGGTGTCTAAAACCCCCTTGGAAGACCAGAAAGAATATCTGGGCTATTCCCAAGTCAACAAGGTAAATAATAGTGCTTATTTATACTGCTCGCATAGGACTGAAAAGTCCCTTTACTCCAGCAGTAGGCTGCTACTATTTTTGTGGTCAAATTCTCAAATTATATGAGGACAAAATTCCATACCTCGGCTGGGATTGAACCCACGCCCTCCTGTTTACCAGGCGAGCGCCTTGACCACTACACCACCGAGGCAGGTTTTCCCCTAGTTTTTATGCAGGCTACGCCACCTACTATTTCTGTTGCCAATCTCAGAGAGATGTCAATAAAAATGAGCATTTTCTTTTGTCGTCGATAAATTGCAATTCTTTTGTTCGCAAGTCTTCTTCTTCTTCTTCTTCTTCTACTTCTTCTACTTCGTCTTCTTCTTCTGCTTCTTCTTCCTCTTCCTTTTTTTTTTCTGTAACCCTACCGGGACCGTTGGCATGCAAGCCTCGTGTGGTACCCACTCAACCATCGAGGTTCGAGGTAACTTTACAATTCACTGAACTGAAGGAAAAGAGGGGAGGGAAGAAAATACTCGTAGAAGAGAGGAGAAGAAAGAGAGAGAAAGAGAGAGAGAGAGAGAGAGAGAGAGAGAGAGAGAGAGAGAGAGAGAG